>NW_026600131.1:0-47942 GCF_029784135.1 Toxorhynchites rutilus septentrionalis | reverse complement strand
TCTCTCTCTCCTTATCTCTTTTTTTTCTCTCTCTCCTTATCTCTTTTTTTTTCTCTTTTTTTTCTCTCTTTCCTTATCTCTTTTTTTCTGTCTCCTCATCTCTTTTTCTCTCTCTTTTTTTTTAATTTTTGCGTCAATCGATTTCGGTACTCCATAACAATTTTTTATATTGAAGAAAATAATACATTTCATGAAACTAACTATCGAACAATTGAAAAATCTCAACCCCTATCCTAACGGAACTACTCATTTCTGATTGGTCGAAATTGACGACACATGCGGCGGGTCCCTAACAGAAACATCAAAAGCCCACCGAAATGTGTTCCCTAACAGAGACATCAAAACCAAGTTGCCTGGGGGGAATCGACATTGTAAATACATGAAAGTAGAGGGAGCTTTTGTTCCCACCGAAATGTATTCCCTAACAGCGACATCGAAACCAAGCTGCCTGGAGGAAATCGGCATTGAAAATACATGGAAGTAGGGGGAACTTTTGTTCCTACCGAAATGTATTCCCTAACAGAGGCATCAAAACCAAGTTGCCTGGATGTGATTCTTCAAACATATCCAAAATCAACAGATAGACTAACGGAATTCTACATCAACTATGCGGTCGTGTCTCGGACACAACCCTCTGGTGACCAGAGCTGCGATTTGTCGTGAGAATCAAGTGATGGTACTCACACAAAGATAATCAACAAATTTTGTGCTACGCTTATCTTCGGTGACCATCCCAAAGCCAGTCCAATAGTGTGAGAAGAGTATTATCACAACACTAACACATGGTGAGCTTCTACTTGACAGTAGAAATCCGAGCTCCTTGGTGAGTGTCCTGTCGCTGAAATGTCAGAATAGTGCGACACTCAAAAGTCTAGCTGATGGTTTGGTGTTTGGCGATATTCACAACATTCGCCTCTTTGTGTTCGTTCTTCGTGACTAGGGATGCCAGATGTGAATATACAGGTTCATTTTAAATACAATTTGAAGAATATTGTGTTTTCAGGCATGTATTTTCTTTTCAACTTTTCAGACGGCCTTAACGTTTTTAGCGGCACTTCGCCGACTATACGTAGTAATGCACGTGTCATTTGTATTAGTACTTAGTTTGTGGAATAACACGCCTTGCGTATACCCTCTATTCCGGCTCCCGATCGGGTTTGAAATTAGCAAAATGATGCATTTTGTAACCCGTTCGACTTCGATTTTTTTACCAAATTTGTTTCTCATCATTGCAAGGATACTAAATCAGCAGACATGTTCGCAATTTTACTGATATTTAGTGTCCTGTCTATTCTGTTGCAGACTTATATTTTCAGTTGCAGACTGCAGGGATATGGTATTTCTACTCTTTATGACTTGATTCCCTGCGCTAACAACCCCTTTTTTCATACATTACTTTGCTATTCTCGCGGTTACAAAAATATCTGCCATTTATACACATCAACATTTCAGTTTTTTGTCGAAGGCTTCCACAAAAAATCATCTGGCATCTCTGGAGATGATGACATTTACTCTGACAAAGGCCAACACGAAAATGACAAGTCACCAAGTATTTTTGTATACATTATACATCAAATAGTTTTGTGTACTATGTCTCTCTGGGTTGACCGCTACCGACCGCGCCAGCTGTCCAAACTGGACTGCCACAAAACGCAAGTTACGCATCTGATTAATCTTTGCTCCCAGGGAGACTTCCCACATGTTCTACGGTCCTTCCAGGCCAGTAAGAAAACTCGCATCACGTGTCTGCTGCGGAAACTACCAATCGGGCGCGAAACGGCTACGCAATGATATAATGAACTTCACAACGCCCGCGAACCGGAAGGTGGAAATCAGGACCATCAGCAGTAATTACCACATCGAGTTGAATTTTTAATTTGTGTGTTCATCTCACGTTTATTAACTAAACTTCAATAGTTCTGGTAATGATTAACTCTAAATAAAAAGAACACGCCTTGTCGGTTTTCAACCGGATAGTTTTCATGATCCACATATAATCATGAAATGATAATTTTATCAATATACTTAAATACCATTTCATTCAAAAACCATTATGCTGCACCGTGTTTATTTTAAAATTATATTTAATGTGATTTTTGAAATTATGACACCATAATATTTTTTATTATAAATGTCTGTTCATTCTAACTACAAGAAATAAATACTCGTTCGATTAATCGAATACTGAAAGACAATTGTTCGAATGAATCGAATATTGGCCCCAAGATTAATCGATAATCAAATAAACGAAAAATTTAGACATCTCTAACAACAGCAGCAACTTCTACTTCAACGAACAAATTTAAACAACCGTCGCGATTGTCAAAAATGATTGGAAATGTCTGATCACTCACATTTCTACTACCATCATACGCCACAACCACCGCTCTCGTAACGTAAAGTTGTAAACAGAGCGATCGGCAGTGAGAGGCATTAGAACCAACCGTCATTTGGTTAGGTGTCAGAAACAAAAGAGTGAGTATCACTACTGAATTTTTGGATCTCACGTGCCGTGAGAGGAATTGAGTGACTATGGTCAGCTTTTTTGTGACATTGACGGTGATGGATTGCAGCTCTGCTGGTGACTTTATTCCTAAAATTTGATATTCACTGAAAATTATATATAAAATTATATAAAATTATATATATAAAATTATATAAAATTATATATATATATAAAATTATAATAATTATTATTTATAATAATTTATTTGCATTGTTCCTAGAAATGTTTTGAAATTCATGGTAAAAAAATAAAAACAAGTAAAGTCATACCATGAAATGCTTCCAGGGTCAGTTCTTAGTCGTGTAAGGATTTGATTTAGGGTGAATGTTAGGATACTTCATTCGTTTTTGGAAAACGTCGATTTTATTTATCCCTCAGGGTTTGACCTTCTGCATCACCCTAAATAAGGACGGTCTAACAAATCAGCCTTCTCACGGAAAATTGTTAGTTTTTTTGCGGTTCAAAAGCATGTTGGTTCCTCTTTTTTATATTTTTTTTTTGCGAAATACAAAAACGTATAAAAACTTTGTCACTTTAAACTGCTTGACGGTTTTCTCATCCTTTTGCAGCAAATGGAATACATTCGAATGATTACTTAGGAAAAAATATCAAACCGATATTTGTTAAAATAATTAATCATATGAAAAGCAAGGGTCTCTACGGTTTAGATGCCCCAAAAATGCTAGAAAAACTATTTATTTTAAGTTCCTTCTCCTAAAAGATCCATTCCATTGGGGAATCGATTTGATAATTTTGTCTTCGGAAACACAAAAGAGATATCTTTCGAATTCTACCGGAAGATCGGAAATCGGTCGATTGGTTCAAACTCATCTTAGAAGTTTGCAGCACCATCTCGAATTGCAATGAAACTTTGGGGGTGTGAAACCATTGACTATTTAAGCAACTTTGCAAACCTGAAATCTAAAAAAAGACGACTTCCTGAAAAAGGCCTAATTCTAACTCAAAAAAAAAACACCTAGAATATTTTGACGAGAGAATGAAATGTATGAATTTGTTCAAATTTTTATTATAAAATACCAGATATGCTCCTGAGAAAACTACATTAAAAACAAAAATAGGTTAGAGGAAAACAGAAAAACTATCTTTCTGATCTATGTTTTCTTCATAATAATTCCGAGCTTCTCCTAAAACGTCAAACCACGAAAAACAGCCGATGTTCACTCCTTGCACATGAGATCTCTTAAGCCTTATGCATGAGATGAAAATTACGATTTTCATAATCATATTGTCAATTTTAATGGCAACTGATTTTTTTTTATTGTCTTTTTACAAACAGATATCTAGATTTTTTAACTCGAAATTCAGTTTTCTGATTAAAATGTTGTGTTTGACAAAATTGTTGGAAAGTGTATGAACTTCCTAGGAGAAAACAATTTTTTTGTAATACATGGTTGGAAAAAATTGTTCAAAAACAGAATTTAATATTAACAAATTTAATATTTCAAAAATATTTTTAGGATACAAAAATGCAACTTTTTATCTTTCGAGCTTATTTGTTTCATTAGAGACATTTAGGCTGTAAATTTGGTAAACATCAGATGAGCAAACGTTGTTCACGCTGAATTTAACTGATTCTGTTCTTCATCAGGCCGTGGCAAAAACCAAGTAAGAGCGACAATAGGAGAGAGTAGGAGCGAGTGGGAGAGTAAGAGTAAGAGTAAGAGTGAGAGAAAGAGTAAGAGTAAGAGTGAGAGTGAGAGTGAGAGTGAGAGTGAGAGTGAGAGTGAGAGTGAGAGTGAGAGTGAGAGTGAGAGTGAGAGTGAGAGTGAGAGTGAGAGTGAGAGTGAGAGTGAGAGTGAGAGTGAGAGTGAGAGTGAGAGTGAGAGTGAGAGTGAGAGTGAGAGTGAGAGTGAGAGTGAGAGTGAGAGTGAGAGTGAGAGTGAGAGTGAGAGTGAGAGTGAGAGTGAGAGTGAGAGTGAGAGTGAGAGTGAGAGTGAGAGTGAGAGTGAGAGTGAGAGTGAGAGTGAGAGTGAGAGTGAGAGTGAGAGTGAGAGTGAGAGTGAGAGTGAGAGTGAGAGTGAGAGTGAGAGTGAGAGTGAGAGTGAGAGTGAGAGTGAGAGTTGAAGATCAGATATGTTGACAGCACAATATAATGGAAAAAATAACTTTTTTTTTGAATTTATAAATCTGATGTCAATTGTTGTCTACGTTCCACGCTTAAGCTTTCGTGGTCATTTCGATAATATTTATTTCAAAGCGTAAATTATAGTTTGTTCGCCACTGACAGTGTGGAAAGTGCAAGTTTGTATCCAAATTTACAACTTCTCAAATCATTTTCATCTTTCCATCAAACGCAATACGTTGTGCACGACATGGTTTCTGATAGGAACAAGTTCCGACATGCAGCTTACAGCACAGCGAGATCCGACGAGCAACCGAAAAGGCAACATGTCACAACGTGCAGCTGGAAAACAAAAGTAAATCGAAGAGTGATGTAAATCGGCATCATCGGGATTTGAGTTATATTATGTGTGGAACTTTTTTTATGCGGTCACTATCCATAGATATTTTTTTTTCTTCAAATTGTGTAACGAAAACAATTTTTTTAAAGCTACTCGTGAAGTTTTGTACATTTTTTCATGCTTTTTTTATTATTTTTATGGTACACTTATGCATACCAATTTGTGAAGTCTCAACGAGTCGCGATCTTAATCTTGTGTTCCACATATATGTTTTCCTTAGAAATATAAATGTTTGGGGAAATGGAGTTAACCCACTGCACGTACTTAGCAATATTTCATTGCCTAAGGGTTTCTATCACTTCAGCTTTTACAACCTGTTTGAAGAATATCAATCTAAGGTACGAGGTTTTTTCAGGGCCACCATTAGGAATATTAAACAATTAAAATTTGTGAACAATCCAAAGAACTAAATTTAAAAATATTTTTTCAACAATTAATGAAAATAATGCTTTATAGCACAGACCCTTATATTCTTTTACTACTATTTTTTTTCATAAAATTAAAATACAAAATCAGAACATCATATTGAGATCTGATATCTGGTGTACAAGCTGCTCCGAATTCACCCAGATACTGTAAATCAAAGCTGATCCAAAGCATGATCCAATCCATTGGTTCGTTCCAATAGCCCATAGAGATATCTTCTTCACCTTTAAGAGAAGTGACCACTCTGTGCAGTGAACCTTTACCTTGAATTCTTCCAAATTCTTCTTTGGGAGTAATCCCGAAATATCGAAATTGTATGGAGACGATCAATATACAGATACCGTTGAGTTGGACCTTGGAGCTCTAGTAGAGGAACACAATAATTCACCTATTCATGGCGTCAGAATGTGGTTTTTTTTTTGGCTTGAGGCAACCTCTGATTCTGGATTAATTGCACAATTTGTCCTGCAATGCAGCGTCGTATCACCCGAACGTCTCCCTAACACCTGCCAAATTGTTGTAAAATCGTCTCTAATTTGTACGGCAGCAGCTCTTAGCGATAACTTCAGCTCGCGCTGAACACAATGGTCATCAAATGTCCGGCGGAATCCCCGGGGTAAACGGACCCATCAATATGACGAATAGGCAATTTAATGGCAATCAGCCGATCTCGGGTGCCGTAGCTTAAAAGTGGCTGTTTTGGTGTTAAATTTCGAGACACCTCGGTTGGGTGCAAAGATGTGTTTACTCACCAAATTGCCCACACTAAATGTGCAATAATCATAATTGAGTTAGTTTTTAACAGATCTTGGCAATCAAACCATCAAAACGGCTCTGGTGGCTGATGACGGTGCTGGTGATGGCACATTGCGCGCCTCATGGGAAAGCAAAACTTGTCCTCATTTTTATTCGTTCGTTTGTTTGTTTCGAGAACTGCAATGATGATACACATTCGGGCAGTAAAACACACGTGTCCGGGAAAAAAAGTGAATGCCCGCCAATTAGCAATTGAGAGGAACATTTATACGCGTTCGTGGTCCGTTGAGCAGAAATCTAATTTGTGAAAATTGTGCCATTTAGCGAAAGAATATGTTCGATGTGCGCAGATCATCATCAAGCTGCATTGGACCCGGTTCTCCCACTCCCGCTCGCCCGGAATGGCTTAATCATGACTCCCAAAGGGAAAAAAACAAAAAAAAACACTCCTTGACGAGGTGATAAAAATTAAAACGTTGCGTCGAGCCGTGGTCGTGGACACAGAGCTGAAAAGATGCTGTGGCAGTCAGCGAAATTAAAATTCATCTCAGCTAAAATTGCAGAAATAAAACCGACACGCGGAGTTTGGTCGTGAGAGAGAACAGAAAAAATTGTATTCCACAAAAGTATAAAATATTCATTTAATGACAACAGGATTATGTGATTGAAATTTTTATGAGCCCTTTCGGTGCATCGGATGACACTGCTGCATCCAGGAGAGGGTCTGATAATGGGACTAAAACGCGAGTGGGTAGGTTTTGATTTACAGCAGCGCGCTGAGGATCGCACCGAAAAAACAAATTGGTGCGTAGGTGTGTTGGCGGATTCCAATTTTGGTCATTTGATTGGGACACACGCTCAAGGGAGGATTCATTCCGCGTCGCGCCGATAAGAATCTATGAGCGGATACTCCGCAGGACATTGAACTGTGAAGTTTCGAACAAAGAAATAAATTCAGATCATATCAGTCAGGGATAATAATCCCGTTACGGTGTAACCGTGTACGGCCTTTTTATATCCGTTCCTCGCGTTTTCGCGAGGACTAATTTCCCTGGCAGTGAAAAAGTGAGTGTTATCAATCGTGAACTTTTTTTCTCCGCTCGAACTCCACTTTCCAGCGGGCTACAAAAACCTTTTTTCCCTTCTTCTCCGGAAAGCTTAATCGCGATGCGTCGAGTTAAGCCCCGAACTCATAAATTATCCTTCGACAGGCGGAGTCGAAAGCGGCGGAAAATATCCGCAGAAGCTTTTGTACGCGCGCAGGTGACCATTAAAATTGATCTCAAGATGAGAGCGAGAACCAAAAAAAAAAGACACACAGCCACACTTGAAAGTCAAATGCACCCGAAGTAAGAGATATGAGTCTGAAAAAAATGCAATAATTTTTTACGATGGTCTGCTGGTTGCCAGCGGCCGACGAGGCTGTCGAAGAAGCTATTGCGAATTCGAACTGTCATAAAAAATCAGTTGGATCCGTGGAAGCGAGTGGGGTATTTGCAATTGCAACGGACTGCGCGGAACGGGTAATTATGTGTGCAAAATGAAAGAAATTTAGCGATTTCCGGAGTAGATTTCCAGCCCATAAAATTCCTCGTAGCATCTCACTCTGAATGGAGCTCTGGGGTGTAAATTTATTACGAAAACCGGGGAGCGATGCGTGTATAAAATGAATCGATTCAATCGATTTCTGGTTTAATTCCATATGAATTTTACTACTTTCTGGGTCAATTTATTGAAACATACTCTGAAAAAATGTCCATAGGCCATAGGCCTATACCGTGAAGCCAAGCAGCTGAACGACCCCTGAGAACAAGAACAAGAACAAGAACAAGAACAAGAACAAGAACAAGAACAAGAACAAGAACAAGAACAAGAACAAGAACAAGAACAAGAACAAGAACAAGAACAAGAACAAGAACAAGAACAAGAACAAGAACAAGAACAAGAACAAGAACAAGAACAAGAACAAGAACAAGAACAAGAACAAGAACAAGAACAAGAACAAGAACAAGAACAAGAACAAGAACAAGAACAAGAACAAGAACAAGAACAAGAACAAGAACAAGAACAAGAACAAGAACAAGAACAAGAACAAGAACAAGAACAAGAACAAGAACAAGAACAAGAACAAGAACAAGAACAAGAACAAGAACAAGAACAAGAACAAGAACAAGAACAAGAACAAGAACAAGAACAAGAACAAGAACAAGAACAAGAACAAGAACAAGAACAAGAACAAGAACAAGAACAAGAACAAGAACAAGAACAAGAACAAGAACAAGAACAAGAACAAGAACAAGAACAAGAACAAGAACAAGAACAAGAACAAGAACAAGAACAAGAACAAGAACAAGAACAAGAACAAGAACAAGAACAAGAACAAGAACAAGAACAAGAACAAGAACAAGAACAAGAACAAGAACAAGAACAAGAACAAGAACAAGAACAAGAACAAGAACAAGAACAAGAACAAGAACAAGAACAAGAACAAGAACAAGAACAAGAACAAGAACAAGAACAAGAACAAGAACAAGAACAAGAACAAGAACAAGAACAAGAACAAGAACAAGAACAAGAACAAGAACAAGAACAAGAACAAGAACAAGAACAAGAACAAGAACAAGAACAAGAACAAGAACAAGAACAAGAACAAGAACAAGAACAAGAACAAGAACAAGAACAAGAACAAGAACAAGAACAAGAACAAGAACAAGAACAAGAACAAGAACAAGAACAAGAACAAGAACAAGAACAAGAACAAGAACAAGAACAAGAACAAGAACAAGAACAAGAACAAGAACAAGAACAAGAACAAGAACAAGAACAAGAACAAGAACAAGAACAAGAACAAGAACAAGAACAAGAACAAGAACAAGAACAAGAACAAGAACAAGAACAAGAACAAGAACAAGAACAAGAACAAGAACAAGAACAAGAACAAGAACAAGAACAAGAACAAGAACAAGAACAAGAACAAGAACAAGAACAAGAACAAGAACAAGAACAAGAACAAGAACAAGAACAAGAACAAGAACAAGAACAAGAACAAGAACAAGAACAAGAACAAGAACAAGAACAAGAACAAGAACAAGAACAAGAACAAGAACAAGAACAAGAACAAGAACAAGAACAAGAACAAGAACAAGAACAAGAACAAGAACAAGAACAAGAACAAGAACAAGAACAAGAACAAGAACAAGAACAAGAACAAGAACAAGAACAAGAACAAGAACAAGAACAAGAACAAGAACAAGAACAAGAACAAGAACAAGAACAAGAACAAGAACAAGAACAAGAACAAGAACAAGAACAAGAACAAGAACAAGAACAAGAACAAGAACAAGAACAAGAACAAGAACAAGAACAAGAACAAGAACAAGAACAAGAACAAGAACAAGAACAAGAACAAGAACAAGAACAAGAACAAGAACAAGAACAAGAACAAGAACAAGAACAAGAACAAGAACAAGAACAAGAACAAGAACAAGAACAAGAACAAGAACAAGAACAAGAACAAGAACAAGAACAAGAACAAGAACAAGAACAAGAACAAGAACAAGAACAAGAACAAGAACAAGAACAAGAACAAGAACAAGAACAAGAACAAGAACAAGAACAAGAACAAGAACAAGAACAAGAACAAGAACAAGAACAAGAACAAGAACAAGAACAAGAACAAGAACAAGAACAAGAACAAGAACAAGAACAAGAACAAGAACAAGAACAAGAACAAGAACAAGAACAAGAACAAGAACAAGAACAAGAACAAGAACAAGAACGAGAAAATATCCCTACATTCGGCACTCCTTTTTCGAGATTGAATACAGATTTTTTCGCGAAATTCACACCTTTTTCCATACAAAAAACACACAGATGACAGATCTACGGATATTATTTCAAAATAGAGCGAAATTTTCAAATCAACTCGTTAGTAGAAAGTTTGTTTTGTCGTTTAGGTGCAGAGATGCGAACCCTCCTGATTTTTTAGGATGTCCCAGATCTTCTGGGACGTTTTTTGATATCCTAACACTCAATTTTACCTGATTTTACTGAAATGATCCTTATTGATGTACTTTTTCCTGAAAACCCATCATTATAATATAAAATAATTATTAAATACAGTTTTTTGTTTAATTATTTCCACAATTTTAGAAAAAAAAACATTTTTCTCTATGACGTAGAATACATATTCGATACGGAAAAATAAAATTTCATTCATATGTTTTCTTTTAAATGTGCGTGAATTTCACCTGAAAATCCATTATGAATTTAACGTCACAATGACAGAACAGGAAGCTCAATGCCTCAACAGGTAGTATCTTGTTGCCAGATCGAATTTAGAGAACTCCCTTCGGGCTAGAGGAAGGCAGCCCAATGTGCCGGTGAGAGATGTGTTGGCTCGGTTAGACCTTGATTACATGTCCCAAATATATGTTTTCCTTAAATCTATCGATGTTCGTGTGTGATTATCCTTATATCCTTATACCCTCCATTTCTTCCTTTGTGAGTAATTGGTCCGCTTGCTATAAACAGAAGAATGAAATGTAAATTCACAACTGATGTACGAATAGATTTAAGAATTGAGTGTGTGTGATTATCAACATTGTAATAATTTCCATATACCCCATCCTTTTCCTGAGAAAATGTCACCCTTTTAATCTCGAGTCCACCACGAGTAATCGGTTTCCCACATTACTAACCATAGATTTAAGAAAATTGTTCATATATATAGTTTTAAAAATATATTTAAGATTTCGGCTCCTTTAAACTTATGTAACTGAGCCTGTAAAAATAAACGAATTTATAAAAAAAAAAAAAATGCCTCAACAGGACGAATTATTTTGGAGTCTGGTTGGAAGGTGCCAACCGAATATTGCACCATTAGTTTCTCCTAAAAATGGTCAATTTTCCAGACAACCCAATATGAACTATCCTGATTTCTTCCTGTTTCAGCTCTATCGGATATCAAAGTTTTGATTTTTTGGCCAAAAAGGTCAAGTTTCGGCCACAATTTTTTTTTCCGAGATAACATCAGATCTTGACGTTTTATGCATTTTTGAGTCATTTGGCATCGAAAAAAAAATCGATTTTCCAAATTTTCTCCCTTCTTGGAAGATTTTCGGGGATAAGAAAATCCAAACTTTGAGCGCTTCGAGGCACCCCTAAATCATATACGATTGAGCTGAAACTTTGGAAAGGTCATTGTTTTGGGCCAATAAACAAAATTTACATGGTCGGTTTTTTGAATTTGACATGACCATTTTCGCTGTCACCCCAATGTGCATATATAATACTGATATAGAAAATCGTGTTTTTGCATTTTATACGATTTCATACATATAATGCATCCTTTGATTGGTATTTTATACGATTGTAATTTGATACGTATTTATATGCGACCTTACATGTGCAACAGTTGTACGATTTAATGTTTGCTGCAGTGTTTGGATTTCGATCAAAATCAAATGATACACAATGTGTCATGCAAGTAAACTCTCACGAACATATAACCAAATATGAGAGGATCATTCAGATACTTGTATGAATGTCAGTAATCACTAGTGTAATATTTAGTGATTAAACTAAGAGAGGAACGAAGACTGTTGATTGCATATCCGATCTGTATCAAACATCGCATACCATTTTCGAAGCCTGCACACAAGTTTGAACCGCATATATCGTCCCATTTTACTATAGCGAAACCCACTGCACAGACAAGTGCAAAGCAATAAATGATACAAGAAAAATTACGTCATCATTACGTCACCATTTGCGGAGAGCAGCGAATGCGAAAAGAGATAAAACGCGAGAGTTTTTGCTTCTCACTGGAGCGGTGTTGCTAGTAAAACTATGCGGTCTATATGAATATACACATTTCAAGGGATAGCGGCGTTAAAAATGGAAAATATAATCTGACTACCCTTCCCTTAGCCTCTATCGAGCTAAATAATCATATATATTGCACTCTCTGAGACTTAAAAATCAGGATCTGCTACATTAGCTGAATATGAATCTTTCGCTTTGCGTTGTCCGTACGATCCTGCTGTATCATGATGCATGGAGAGGTCGGTATGCATATGTTAGAGGCAAAGAAGAAAATAAGCTTTCTGCACCGAAAGCGTATATGATAGCTTTGCTTGCATGCTGGTGTGCAATGAAGTGCGAGCCGATGCAGAGTTGTCTCGTTCTCTTTTGTGTCGTGATTTGCAGCACATAACAACAATAGAATACCGCTGGGGGAAATGTTTCCTGAAAGATCATATTTGAACGAACGAAAGCGATTTTTTCAATGAGTGGATCATTTGGCAAACACTGGTTTGCTGGGAACATTAAATCGTATTACTTTGGCAATTGTTATGTCGCATATAAATTCGCATCAAATCACAATCCGTATAAGATTTAATATATGCATAATGTGTATTGTAGAAAATGCAATAGATTTTCTACATACACTGAAGTCGCTTTTAGCGCGGTTTTTTTATACGCGGTTTTATTTTACGCGACTTTTTCACGCGGTTTTTGGAATTTACGTGGTATTTTTCTTACGAGGATTTCGGAATTTACGCGGATATTGAAATTTACACGGCACGCATCAACCACGTAAACATTCAATATGCTAATTGATGTGACTTTTCACGAAACAAGTTTGTATTGTATCACTTATTAGTAGCTGAGAAGGTACAGATAATATGATTGTAGCATGCAATAAAATTCAGATAATCAATTGTTAGAATATGGGTTGCATTTTGAACTAATAATTCACTATTTGTTAGATTTTGACACGGATTTTGAAGATTACATGGTTCATTTTTACGTGGATTTTGGAATTTACGCGTTTTTTTTTTGCGCGGATTCTGGAATTTACGCGGTTTTTTTTACGCGGATTTCGGAATCTACGCGGTTTTTATTTACGCGGCACGTATCCCCCGCGTAAAAAGCGACTCCAGTGTACTACAAATGACGCTTTGTTGGCTCGAATATCTCCATTTTCACATAAATGCTCCGTAATAAACAATGAACCTTTCTACTAAAAGTCGCTAACTGCAGTACTCAATGAAAAACGGCGGGTTCGCACTCCCGATGACTATTTTACACATTTATTATTTGCGCCTCCGGTAATACCATCGAGTTCCAGTCGGAATTCAACGCGTACGTAAAAGGTAGATGAAGCTTAGAACTCCACAAAATCTACTCCGAGAGTTTTTCCTTAAGTCTGTGATTAATAAGGTAGGGAACCGATTACTCGCGGTCAACTCGAATTTAGAAAGGTGACATGTGGTCGGTATTAAGTTCAGAGCGGACCAAGTCGCAAAATTGAAAATTTAGAGTTATTGATTGCATTAGGTTAAGCATTTCGTAAGCTACATGCCAAATTTATCAGATTTGCGAAATCATGCGTACAGCAGGAATAACTTATTGAAATCGTTTTGAATGCTCAACAGAAACCCCTTATAATACCAAACTTCAACTTGGTTTTCTTTCTAAATCATAAAAATGCGACATGGTTCGGTCTGACTTAACACCGACTATATTTTCTCGGGAAAACGATGGGATGTAAGAATATTATAACATTGTTGATGATTATACTAAATTCTCAAATCTATTCTCATGTCAAATATGTGTTTACATTTCAATTTATTCTATTGTTAGTAAGAAGAGGAACAGATCGCTCGCGAAGGAAGAAATGAAGGGTATAAGGATATAAAAACAAATACACACTCATTACCTTTTAGGAAAATATATATTTTGGACATGTAATCAAAGTCTAACCGAGCCAACATATCTCTCCCCGGCAACTCCGTTGAGCAGAAGTGAGTGAATTTAATAAGGAGTGGGTATTGATTCCTCTCTGTTGAACTTTATCTTAAGCTCACTACGTTCAATCCCGTTTGCTAATTACACGAAAACGATCCGGATCAATTAGCACCTGTTCACGGATGATTTGTCCGCCAGACGCCGCCTTCGGCAAAGCATGTTTTTTGTGTGCTTTGTTCCCAACCAGCTAATTAACCTGGATCCTCTACCCTGGATTGATGAGCCCATTGATGAACCACCGGGTTGGTTGGTGGTGGCGGCTTCTTACCGACCGACAATCGTTGATGTAATGAGGCCCCCCTTGGGGGAATACTCTACGGCTTCTAGTGTTTGACGTTTACGATGTTCACAATGTTCGGCAGCCGCTCTCGTGAGGAATCGCACACGCTTATCAGCCCGTAGAGATCACACCCGATCACAGAGGCAGCGGAATTCAGTGACAATCGCACAAACCAAGCCACCAGGGGGGGGGGGGAGCGTGTGTTGTATATATTCATTCCCCTCGGTCGGCCAATACTCATCAATCTCATTCACAATTATCGGGTTTCATCAATCGCTGGCGCTCATTGAATCTTTCTGTGGACTTTGTTTGAAATTGTGCAGAGAGACCTCCCGCCTCCGATGAGGAGGGGATTATAAGGCATGAATGCCGATCGAGATCGATCGTGAGATCCTTCCGAGGGGGGAGATTTATTGAAGACAATTTGTAATTGTAAGTCATGTCAGTTTTAATGAGCATTTATTCTGGATGAAACATGTGACGGAGACAGCGAGTTGAAAGCTGGATAGACACTGCCTACCTATTTGGTTGGAGTTGGTTTTGTTGATTTGCTCATGGTTTTCGAATTGTTATTACGCAATCTCTCAAACGGACTTGCGTTCCTTCGACCTGTAGCTCACTCATCAGCCGAGAATTTATCACATCGTTTCTTCCCGACTCGACACGCATGGCAAAAAAGACCACGATTGAGTACCTCTTGATTGTGATTTAGGGCCACATACACCACCAACCGCAGGCGTTGACCCAGCCGAGCCGAAAGAGGAACGGGGAGGTAGGAAGCGTTGATGCAGTATGCAGCCGCCGCCATAGCTGTCAATTGCGGGCGGCCGCGCCGATACACACGTACCGAAAGGCGACTTCTTGTTTGCCTTATGGACTATCCGTCAGCGCGCGTAGGGCCACTCGGGTTGCCTGCGGTGCTTTGTGCACGGAAAGCTGCTCTGGACGCGACTTTGACATTAAAGACCAACGGTCCACCGCCGGAGCCAACGATGGGGAGCAACAACAAAAAAAAAATGAGACACTATCGTATTTCCTCTCCTAATGCCCCGCTCCGGTCCAGCCGGACACATCATCCATATTTCCAGTTCAGTGGGTGCGGGCAAGCGAGAAAAACCGATCGAATTGCGAGTAAATTACTTTTAGACAGGCCCACCTCGCATCCACCTACTATGTTACCCCGGGATCCTCTGGCCGCGGCGGAATAAGGTTGCAACCAGGCGAGGAGAGCAAAAAAAATCGTGCAACCTCGCCGCATGTGATCTATTGAGTTTGATGTTGTGTTTCAGTGTGTATTGTTTTTTCTGTACCATTTTCATTTCCCTGCTTTTTATTTCACTTCTCACCGCGCCTACCGGACTCTGTGTGTTTGTGCAGAGGTATGAAATTTTGCATGCATGTTCTTGTCGGATTAGATTAGATGGCAGCGGCAGCACGTTTTGTACCGCACGGTTGCACGCTCGATTGCGTTTTGGGGGCTCGGGTTTATACACCCCAACTTCTCGGTACTGATGTTGCTGTTGCTGGTCAGAGATCGAACACAACTCCCCCGGCCCAGCCTCCACCGACACACCTAACTAGCATTTGCGCGGTAGGTCCCTCGATAAACTGTGGATTTACATCACTCGTACCTTTCAAGCTCGACGCTGTCCCTGGTGTGTGTCGGGATATTTGAAAGGTACCCCCGCTTACCCCTTTGCAGTGAGCAATGTTAGCAATTAAAAATGTTGCATTTTTCCCCATATAGTCCAGTATTGATGCGTTATTAATTGCATCAACCAATCGAGCTAGGTTTTCTGCGTACGAATACATACTCGAGGAGAACCTGTTCGGAAGCTTATCTGGTTTTAAGAATACGCCGATCGATAACTAGCTCAGTCTTGTAAGTCGTTCGAAAAAGCAACAAGACGAGATAAAAAGAACTGTTCTCGATTGTACGATTTCAGAAACAGTTTCAATAAAATTCTTTATAACATCTGCTTTATTGAATTGGAAACGGAAAGTCGTCTTAACTGTAAATAGCACAACATTCATAGGGGAAGCCATGTGCGCAGACTAAATCCATAGTTTGATTAGCAGATCCAGCCCTGGCGTTTGGTTCACATTTATACATATACCGTGCATTTCATGGATGTGTGGGTGGAAAAATTGCCAAACAACCAATATTTTACACAATTCCTTCGAACTCATTGCATCTGTCAAGTGTACCTTACTAATGATATTGTGTTCGTTCCAATGCCGTCTTGAATTGACGAACTATTTCGTAATATTCGTGAAGTACTTTCGGCATTTTTTTCCCCCTGTTGGGTGTAAACTACTGCGTCCATTATTTTGAATTATTGTGGTATACCCCTTTTTTTATACTTCACTTCAAGCTTATCTACTACTTATTGATGAAGGAGTAGACTGAAAGCTATAGCGTGATAGGTACCAATCAGGAATAATCTGTTTGATAAAATTTATAATCCTGATCGGCGACGCAGACCAAATTTCCTTGGGCTCCAGAATAGCTTTATCAAGGTGTTGAAGTCTACATCTAGTTAGAGCTCCGCAGTTACAGAGCAAATGTTCCGAGGTTTCGCTTTCGGCATTACAAAAGCGACAAATATCATCTTGTGCTAAACCTATGTTCTTAAGATGGTATTTACTCGGGCAGTGTCCTGTTACAAGACCAGTGAATGTGCTCAAGTCTTTCTTATTAAGGCTTAGCTGCTGTTGAGTAATTTTAATACTCGGCGTAATAATTTTTTTCGCATTTTTAAGTTTTGCAGCCATCCAATTGGCTGTCACTTCCCGGTCTTCCCATTTTTTCAGCTCGCTTTTCAACACACAGTCGGAGAGTCCACAGAATGGTTCTGGACCAGTGAATGGTGAGTTTGAGCCGTTCCTGGCAAGTTCATCTGCTCGCTCGTTGCCCTCTATACCGCATTTCTTCAATCCTTCAACGTTTCATAGAAAATTGCCAACGAAATAAATTTAAAAAACAATGTTATCTTCATTAGCTGGCGCCAACTAAGATCCGATTCGATGGTGTATCACTAAATCGGTGAGTAAATCCTAGTATTCCTAGTATAGACTAATTTGTGAAGAAAATACATTACAGGGCCTGGCCGGGTAAGGGAGTAAAAAGTGCCCCCAAACCAAATCACTAGCTGTATGGCAAATATTGTATAGGATATTAAATAACAAATTTTGACGGTTTACTTGAATCCCTATGTGGTTTACTATAGGATCTATAGTGAGAAACATACTTTTTCGTTTATTTCACGCCATCCTCAAAAGAGATTTGTTCATGGCACATTTTCGCAGTGTTTTCGTTAGCGAAGTGGTTTCTGATGAACTCGTTTCAAATGCTGCAAGAGAAGTTCCCATGCATTTAGCCATTGAACCCCATCCACATTTATCGATAGATGACGTCCGTCTTCGTTTGAAAAACTCCATCTGCATTGGTCCTGATGGAATCCCCGCCTTGGTGATTAAATACTGTATAGACGTATAGATTTTCCCTAACGGTTGGAAGGATTCGTTCATTTTTCCTATTTCCTGTTTTTAAGAAGGGCGACAAGCATTCTGTTACGAACTATCGAGGCATTGCCGAATTGTGTGCTGTGTCCAAACTTTTCGAGTTAATCGTCCTAGACTACGTTAAACACAGTTGTTCCAGTTATATAGCTGCTGAACAACATGGATTCATGAAGAAAAGATCAACATCAACAAATCTAGTGCAATACACATCATTTATAATCCGCGAGCTTGATAACGGGAAACAGGTTGATGCTGTCTATACTGACTTCTCGGCTGCGTTTGACAAAATCAACCATGAGATTGCTGTTGCCAAACTAGAGCGGCTTGGCTTCCTTTGTGCACTTCTCAACTGGCTTCGATCTTATCTCACGGGTCGTCAAATGTCCGTCAAAATAGGCGATCATGTTTCTCAACCTTTTCCTGTGTCTTCTGGTGTACCACAAGGCAGCCATCTCGGTCCATTCGTATTTCTGCTGTATTTGAATGACATTCACTTCTCAATCAAATGCCAGAAGCTGTATTATGCGGATGATTTCAAGCTGTACTTTGTCATAAACGATCGTACTGACGCAGTTTTCCTTCAAAAACAGTTGGACATATTTGCTGAGTGGTGTCAAAACAATATGATGATACTGAATGCTTCGAAATGCTCTGTCATCAGTTTCTGTAGGAAGAAAGAACCCATCTGCTTCACATACTCTCTTCGTGGGCAGTCACTAAACCGAGAGTCTATTGTGAAGGATTTGGGAGTAATGCTTGACTCTCATCTCACCTTTAAACAGCATGTGTCATATGTCGCCAGCAAAGCATTTTCTCTGCTTGGATTTATCTTTCGCTTCTTTCTTTCTTTCTTTGTTTTTAAGAGGCTTTAAACTGTTATTATATATTTGACTTTAATCATTCTCGTGCTAGTCTTAAGTTTATGTTTTACAATATTTTATCACCATGACTATTGAATGTATAACTTGTTTGTAATAATGTAATAATGTTAGTGTTATGTATAAGATAGTTTAAATAAGTTGTATCTGTTGGTTTGAATGTAATCTGTTGATACTAAAAAAAAAGAAAGAAAGAAAGTTAGATTTTTTTTCCAAATTTCGAAATACATGAAAATATATATATATATATACAGCCATTCTATCCCAAACCGATATAGTGGTTCTTAGATTTTCGTGAATAGTGGTTGTTTTGTTCTTTATCGCAAACTATTAGACTTTTTTTCTATTTTTTCAGTAGGGTGACCATTTCCATTTTAGGGTTGTCCGAAAAATCAACTTTTTCCTCTTTTTTCAAAAATTCACTTTTGATTCACTTTTGAACTACTGGACCGATCCAGATGTTCGACATATCAAATTAAAGCCAATAAGCTAGTCTTGTTTGAAAAAATATTACACTCTGAAGAGAAATGGATTTTGTTTTCGTAATTATTGATTATATTTATTTTCTATAGCTTACATCGTTTCGGGACCAAGGGCGCCATATCTTTTATATTTTTTTCCTGAAAGCCGAGTTTTTTTCACATAATACATCCGAATACCAGAGAGGTGTTATTTTTCGTTTTTATGTTATGATTTTTCAAAGTTAACATGTTTTCAGTTTTCGTTCAATATTTCTATGCGACTAGACTGGATGTATGTGACTATAATCCAATTAATTGACAAGTTTGTTATTTTTTCAAAAGCTAGTAGGCTTTAATTTGATATGTCGATCATCCGAATCGGTCCAGTAATTCAAAAGTAATATTTTTTTTAAAAAAGTCATTTTTGGGAAAAAGAGGGGAAAAAGAATTTTTTGAACCATCGGGTAACTTTGAAAAATCATAACTCAAAAACGAAAAAACGCCTCCCTGGTTTCGAGATATGTTATGTGAAAAATCCTCAGCTTTCCATGAAAAATATAAAAAAATATAGCGCCCTTGGCCCGAGACCATGAAAACTACAAAAAACAAATACAATCAATAATGACAAAACCAGAGCCTGAAATTTTTGCAAGCGTAGTATTTTTCCAAGAATGACTAGCTAATAAGCTTTGATTTGATATGTCGACCGTCTAAATCGGTTCAGTAGTTCACATGTTATGATTTTTTTTAAAATGTCATTTTTGGAAAAAAAAAAACGGAAAAACCGGATATTTCGGATCATCCTAAAATAAAAATGTGCACCCTAACAAAAAAAAACGGGTCTAATAGTTTGCGATAAAGAACGAAACTACCACTTCTGATCTGAGAACTACTATATCGGTTTGACATGGAATGGCTGTATATCTATATATATAAAAATGGATTTCTGTCTGTCTGATTCTTATGGACTCGAAAACTACTGAACCGATCGACATGAAAATTGGTATGTAGGGGTTTTTGGGGCCGAGGAAGGTTTTCATGATAGTTTCAGACCCCTCCCCCTCTCAAAGGGGGGGGGGCAGCCATACAAATGAAACACAAATTTCTACATTACTCGAGAATTATTCAAGCAAACGAAACCAAATTTGCCATGTGAAGGTTTTAAGGTGCAATACATGTTTCTATGGTAGTTAGACACTCCTCTCCCCTCTTCAAGGGGGGTCTGCCATACAAATGAAACACAAATTTCTGCATTACTCGAGAATTAATCAAGCAAATGAAACCATATTAGGCATATGGAGGTTTTAGTAAAAATATGTTTCTATAGTAGTTCGACACTCCTCTCCCCTCTCCTGGGGTGGGCTGTCAAACAAATTAAAAACAAATTTTTGCCTAACTACAAAACTAATCAAGCAAATGGAGCCAAATTTGGCATGTGAAGATTCTAGGGGGCACGAAACGTTTCTATGGTGAATAGACACTCTTGTCCACTCTCTAGGGGGAGAAGCGGGGAGGG
Source organism: Toxorhynchites rutilus septentrionalis (assembly GCF_029784135.1). Classification (NCBI taxonomy): domain Eukaryota; kingdom Metazoa; phylum Arthropoda; class Insecta; order Diptera; family Culicidae; genus Toxorhynchites; species Toxorhynchites rutilus. The sequence goes on along the minus strand of NW_026600131.1, from coordinate 27,296 downwards.
GTCTGTCTTTATTCTATCATACTTTTCATATTTTCAAAAATTTATTCCATGTAACGGAGAATCATGTTATTTGGAAGTGGTTAAAAAAGCTTGAACGAGAATTGTGTCTGAAAATAATCTGATATAATAATGATGAGTTCTGGTAGAAGTACTAGGAATTTTTTAGTAGAAGGTACATTCAACGGGGTCGATTAGAAGATCAATCAATGAACAGATTGAACGATTGGACTCATAAACTTGCGCTTAGTAAGAAAACGTGAATGTTTGAAGGTATTGATAACAAAAAAACAAATTTTGGGCGGGACGAAGTTTGCCGGGTCAGCTAGTATATATATTTATACCATTGCGTATGGTACACATTTGCACAGAAGACAGTTAGGCGTAAGAGTTTTCTATCTGTTCTTCCATTATCCAGTTAGGCCGGACAACGGAGACAGTTCATTGATCATTGTTGAGTTATTTATAGAACAGCAGCCCGATGTGTCTTGCAGAGCAGAGCAGTTGTATGGATGAATCGATCCTATTTCGACCGTGGATCGATCTCCATTGCTGATGATTGTTGCGTGGACGTAGTTATTCTGTAACAATACAAAGATGATCAATGAGGGCCCTGAGTTTTGAACTCACGATCGATCGCTTACTAAGCGAACGCGCAACCAATGTGGCTTAAATGAAAAGTTAACTTTCAGAGCAGTAGCTCGAGTTTTACGACGTCTCCCACTATACATTGCGACGGCAGATGAAAATTTGATATTGGGTGAGTAATCGATTAGATTTTGGTTAATATTACCTGGTGGGAAGTGTGTACAAACGATAATTTTCTTCACACTGTTTCGCAAAATTATTGATTTTCGGACGAAGGGTAAGGAAGGGAGATGAAAGAAACGAGCGCCATGGTGGCAGCCATTTGTGGCTAGCTTCCACCTTCAAATTAAGAATTCCGAAGACTCATCAGTCAAGAAAAATGTCGTTGGTCCGATTCATTCTGGAGGTATCTAGTTTATTTTCTCCGCGTGATCTACTCAGGTAGCCCATTGATATTTTGCGGCGACAGGTGCCACCATTCAGTCAATTAGTAAGTCAAAGCCTCTGGAGAAGATGATTCATCCTGGGAAGTATGAATTTTGGTCCTTACCCATATTTTGCTGGTAGAGATAAACCAAATAATATCGTCTCCACATCTGATGGAGAACACCGACAAGGTTATGGGCCCTTTCCTAAGACTCGTGAGACTATAGAGATAGTATAAAAATGTGCGATAAAAACTATTTGAAGAGTCAAACACGAATTATATTCATCCCTCGATGGTTCATTCAGTAACCATTTGGTGATGCATGCTATAACATAGTAAATCCGTGTAGGTAATTAGGCGTAATTGGATTGATTCTGCCATCACATTCACGGGTTTTTGACTCTTTCCTCTACGATGGCATGTTTATGGCGGACGTGCGAAATAATTATTACCCATGACTCCCAAGTTTTCCAAGAGGTATCTATCTCGGGCTGTCCTCGCGTACCAATGCACGAGTGCCAATTAAGGGATCGTCGTTATCGTAGCTGAACCATTTCGCGAGTCACGCAACGCCGTCCACATTGCCACCTGGCGGCCCAAAAGTTGCCACATTTGTTCGCAAATCCGCTACAAAACGAACCAACCGGTCGCCGTTAATGCGGTAGCAATTAGCATGATCATATTTTACGCTGGCCCCCTTTGCGGACAGAAATGCGCACTAATTTAGATCACGGGATCACGTCACGTTGGACGCTTGCGAATAGTGGAGAATTATGGTGTGTCTTTTCTACCGACACAAATGTCATTAGCCAGCCGCTTGATCTGGCACCGGTTGAATTCGCTTAAATAGCGTTTTGTCGCTTGAGGGGCTCGCACTCGCGTCGACACTTAGATACCGGAGCTGAAGGCAGCAAAGGGGATTAATCGATCGCCATGGTCTTACGGCGAAAAAGTGGCACCTCGAATTTATTAAGATTTTAAGGCCTACCTAAAGTTGAACGCAGCTTCCGAAGCCCTACAAGTGTTCGCTCGAACCGCAAGACGATAATAACATCCCTCTCTCACCTCTCACCGAGCTGACCGGACGTGATGAACGACGGGATTCGAACTAATAAAATACGCTTCACCGTGTTTCCAATCCGGGGCATCGGCAAAAGCTGGTTGCGAAGCGACGTCTTCCACTTAATCTCAGCTCTCGAGAGCTCTAGAACCGGCCGACATAGAAGCAACATACAAAATTTATGAACGATGGCCCCTTTCCACCGCTCGACAGGTTTGCACTCTTTCGTACGATCGGTTTGTGGATTTTGTTTTTCTTGCCATCCTTCGGCAAGATAGAGCCCGGCCCGTAGGTAAGCCAAGAGCAACCCCACGAAGGCAAATAAATACATCTTTGCGAATAATTTAAAATAAAGCGACGGTCCGTTGCTGCTGCAGTAGAGATTACAACTCGCATTACTATCATTACGAGCGGTGCACCGCTCGAGTGCAAGCGAACAGAGCAATCCGGTCAGGTTTGCAATCAGTGGCAAGCGAAGTGTCTTCCTTCGCCGATATGCTGAGGTCCGACCGCCCTCAGCCCTCCGTTGGGTATTCTTCCGCGCATTCGCTCTGCGAGACGGAAATCGACCGAACGGAGCAAAAAAAAAATACCATAATTAGCTAGACACACCATTAACGGTAGAATGACGACCGTGGACAAATTAGAATAAATAGCTGAAATTACAGCACACACACACGCAGACGCAGTAGCGCTGCCATAAAACTGTCAAAAAGCTGTCATCTGACAAATCGTCGTTCCGTAGATGGCGCACAGCTCGCGCAAGGGATCGGAATGTGGCTGGAACTCGCTCTCGGTGGATCTCAGTGGATCTGTTGCCGTAATGTGGGGCAGAAACGGTTTCGGTAAGATGTTTGCGGACAGATTTTGGACCACGGCGCCGCTGTTGGTGGTCTCGGATTCAATCATTTTGTGTTTGTGTTCAATGATTAATTAGTTTTCATGTTCGAACCCCTTTGTTTTGCTCGTTTTTTTCAACTCTATTAAACGAGTGCATGTCACAAATCCGGAGCGATCGGCCCAAAAATTTAAATCTATTAATTATTGATGATTGGTATTAGGAGAATTTGTGCGCCCGTCATTCACCTAAAGCCCGAAATAAATTAATGGCCGTGACCGGCATAAATCAAAATTTTAGCATATTAGCGAGATTAATTTTCGATCGAATAACACGAAAACATAGGATCTGAGAGTCCATAATTGTGCTCGAGAATATGATTTTGGGTTTCCGATTTTGAAGTTTCGGATTTTTCGATTTAGTTTTTTTTTATTTAATATTTTAAATTTTTAATTTATTTAACTCTTCAATTTTTGTGAGGGTCTCCGTAGCCACATTGGTTGCGCATTCGCCTAGTAAGCGATCGATCATGAGTTCAAAACTCAGGGCTCTCATTGACCATATTTGTGTTGTTACAGAATAACTACGTCCACGCAACAATCATCAGCGATGGAGATCGATCCACGGTCGAAATACGGTCGATTTATCCATATAATTGCTCGGCTCTGCAAGACACATCGGGCTGCTGTTCTATAAATATCAACATATCAACAATGATCAATGAACTGTCTCCGTTGTCCGGCCTAACTGGATAATGGAAGAACAGAAAGAAAACTCTTACGCCTAAATGGCTACTGTGTAATGTGCTAATTATAGACATGATAAACATGTGACATGTACACGATTAAATTTCGGCAATTTATTTACGATTTTGGATTTTCGAGTTTTCGAAACTTCAAAGCTTTGATTTTTGTATTTTATTCGATATTTCCATATTTTGATTTTTTGATTTCACACCTTTTGAACCTTTTGAACTTGAACAGGCAAAAGATCGTCAATTCTTCGATCTTTAGATTTTTGAGTTTTTTTCTATTTTCTTTCTTTTTTCATTTTAGCAATTCTTGTATATTTATATTCAATGTTCCGATGACCAATGACCTTCTCTATTTTTGAGTGTTCAATACTTCAATTCTACGAGTTTTTCGGCTTTTAGATTTCTCTTTTATTCGATTTTTAGATTTTTCGAATGTTTTTTTTTTGTTATTTTTAATGATCCTATTCCTCCAATCTCCTTTTTTCCATATACCGTTTGTTCCACTTCACTCCGTTTTGATTTAAAAAACAATCTTCAGTTCTTCGATTCTTGGTTTTCTTGATATTTCGATTTTTCGAGTTAAATCGACATTTCGTCGTTCCGTTTTTTCTATTCTTCATATTTTTTTTTTCTTTGATTTTTGATTTTTTACGATATTTCGATTCTTCGACATTACGCATTTTCGTTTTTTGGATACTTAAATTCTTCGATGTTTCGATTTCCCGATTTTATTCGTTATTTTTATAATTCTACTAGCTGACCCGGCGAACTTGGTTTCGCCCACTTTTTTTATATGAATTCTTTCGATCATTCGCTTTCTCTTACGAACGTTCGTAGGTTCAATCGCAGAACTCTCCATTGATCTTTACAACTTCCATTTGTTTCTTTACAATTTCAATTTACTATAAATCTCCTATTACTTCTACCACTATAATATAAATTTATTTTCAGACAAAATTGTCGCTCAAGATTCTTGATTGACTTGCAAATAAGATGTTTTTTCGTTACATGGAATACATGTTTGATACAGAATAGTAAACTTTCAATCATAATTCTTTTACCCCACCTGAGAATCATTTTCGCTTCACACTAACGCAACACGAAGCTTAATTTCGCAATCGCAAAATCCAATTGGACTAACAACAATGTCATTGTGAAACGTATAGGAATTATCTTTCTTTCAAAGTTTTTCAAAAATTTCAAAATTGTTCGCACCATTACATTGATCTACAACAGAGACAAATACAACAAAAAAGGACGGCTCAAATCGGACCATTTCTTCTTCGAGTTTTGCGCTTACCAACATATTTGACCTTCCATTTTTTTATATAGATAGAAGATGTAGGAATGCGTTATTTCGCCAGAAAATCCATTTCCATCTTTGAACAAAGATCAATTTCGTTAGCGTTAACATTGAATGGACTAACAACGCTTGTCATGATGTGTCATGAAGTTTTTGAATACAGGGTGGACTCGATTATGTACAGTTTCTGATTTCTTTTCACTGCGTATAATCGAATCCTGTATATAATCGATTAAAAAAAATGTTTTTATTGGTTTTTTTTGCATGTATTTTTCGTTTTTTGAATAAAAAAGAATAATTTGATTTTTCATTCATTCCCTCAAAGTTCGAAAACACCTTTTCATATGGAAAAAAATAATTTTATCCAGATTCTCTCAGGAGGTGATAGACGATCATGTTTGATGAAAAAATCCTCCTACGCATATGTTCGAATTTCAACAATGACAGTGTTATAGAACTTTTTTCTGTTTCTGACTCTGTTGCCTCAAACTGGCTCTACATTAAAAAGTACGGTACGAAAGACGATTCTCTTGCTTTCATTTGAAAGATGAGAAAATTTTGCACAGGATATAGTAGTGGAACATCTAAATAAGTGGATTTTATAAACATTTAGGATGTGAAAAATTTGTAAGTTACTAATTTTGAATGTGTTATTATTAATTTTATCCTAAAAAATTATATTAAACTAGATTATTTCTATCAATTAGATTGAAGCTCTCTAACCACTCTACAATTTGTTTTTTGACACCCAACTTCTATCGTTCTTAATTTGGCTGCGATATCGATTTAAACAATTCCTGATGAAAATTCAACCAAAATCATCAAAAATCACGATTTGTACCCCACTTCACATGCAATAGCCACTTAAATTTTACCTTAACTTTGAAAGGTTACATTTCTTCTAGAAATAAGTCATATTTTAAATATAAAAAAGAAATCCAAACTGTATATAATCGAATCACATATAATCGAGTCCGACCTGTATATGGGAATTCAATTTTTCGACCGCTATTCAGAGTTTTCCGAGAAAATTTTGATTTTGCTTTCCACTATATTGATCTATGGGCAGAGACAAATACAACAATATAAAGACGGCTCAAATCGGACCATTTCTTTTTCGGGTTTAGCGCGTTTTTGCGCGCGCGATTTGCGTTTGCGCAAACCGAATGCGATTGCGAATGTGTTTTCGATTTTATCGATTTTTTTAGAAAAACTTTTCGGAATTGGACACCATTATCATGATTCTTCATTTTTTCGACTCTTTTTCTTTTTTTTCTCAATATTTAAATTTTACGACTTTATAATTTCGATATTTTATTTTTTCGACTTTACGCCTTTTTGATTTTAGGTTCTTCGTTTTTTTTAAATTATTCGATTCATCGATTCTTCGGTTCTTCGGATTGTTCGATTCTCCGATTTTTCAATTTTGGATTTATTGATTAATTTTTTCAATATTTTCATATTTTGACATTCCAATATTTTTATATTCTATTTTCTGGAATGTTTCGACTTTACGCATTTTTAGTTCCCTGATTTTTATTTTTTTTTTTTTTAGTTTTTTTATGTTTTTTACGTATTTTGTTATTTCAATTTTTCGACTCGTCGCCTTCTTCTTCGTCTATTCTTCGATTGTTCGATTTTTCATTCTACGACTCTTCAATTTTGGATTTTTCGTTTCTTCAATTCTTCGATTCTTCGATTTTACGATGCTTCAATTCTATGATTCATGAATTTTTCGTACTTTCATTTTTCAATTTTTTTTTTATTTTTTTTGGCAGACTTATCTCACTTCTTAACTAGGCGAACCTAGCCAGAATTTTCACCTGCCCCCGGGCTTCTGAATGCCAAAGGGGGACTAGGCTCTGCGGAATGCACGTATCTGCATGCTCGTGCTGTTTCAGTCCTGACCGAGAAATTGTCGGACAATCGCGCAGGTGCTAAGGATGACCGACTTTTGGATGCCGGCCAATTCCTTCTCCATATTCAACACCTTTAGCGCTTCCAGAAGTGTCTTCGGGACAATTCCAGTTCCAGAGAGAACGACTGGAACAATTCTTGGGACCTCCCTTAGCCCCCACAGTTCCTTGAGCTCCACGGCCAATGGTCGGTACTTGCAGATTTTGCGACCGTGGGTCTCCTCCAGATTCTGGTTCAGTGGAATAGCGACATCGATGATGGTGACTTTGCGGTCGCTCTTGTCGTAAACCATTATATCTGGGCGGTTGTGGTGGATCGAGAGGTCGGTCAGAACAGTGCGATCCCAGTACAGCTTGAAACGGTCATTTTCCAGGACAGGTGCAGGCAGGTACCGGTAGTTTGGTACGTTGTCTTCCAGTAGAGCACATTGGAGCGCCAGTTGTCGATGAACAATACGGGCCACGTTGTTGTGGCGCTCGGTGTAGGCTGCGTTGGCCAAAACGGGACAGCCTCCCATAATGTGCTCTATGTTTTCACCTGGTTGATGGCACATCCGGCAAATGTCATCAACGTCTTGATGCCAGACGTACCGCCTGCAGTTTCTCGTCGGCATTATCCTGTCCTGGATGGCTATCATGTCGGCTTCTACTACTGAAGAGAGTTCACCACGCGTTAGCCACAGATTAGATGCGGCCTTGTCGACGTGTGGCCGGTCCAGTTGATGGGGGTGGGCACCATGCACTGCCTTCTGCTTCCAAGCTGCAATCTTCTCCTCCACTGTCTGCAGATTGCAGTTGAGTTGGTACTCCGCTTGCGCCAAGTGCAGAGCGCTGTATCCTCTGTCGGCGGCGCAGACAGCCCGGTATAGCGCGTTTTGGTTGGCGCGTTCTGCGAAGTACTCGCGCAGTTGTCGTACCTGGGCAACACACAGTGCAGAAATGTCGACGATTCCAAGTCCCCCTTCTTTGCGTGGTAGTGAAACTCTCTCCAGTGCCGATTGAGGATGGTGCATTCCGGCCTCTTTGAATGCTTTCCTCATCCTCCTCTCAAGGTCCTCTAGGTTAGTTTTGCTCCATTTGACTACACCAAAACTGAAGGTCAGCAGGGGAACCGCGAATGTGTTGATCGCGCGTACCTTGTTCCCCGCGTTGAGGAAAGTCCTCAGGACACAGTTCACTCGACTCAAGAACTTGTCTCGCAGCTCCGTCTTGATGTCGGAGTGGCGAATCCCGGTGAGCTGTCGGAATCCAAGATATTTATAGGATTCGCCACGAACCATGTCTCTTATAAACTCGCCGTCATAGACCTCGTAGCCTCCGGATTCGGTAAGTTGTCCTTTCAGCAGGTGGACACAGCGACACTTGTCGAGGCCGAACTCCATACAGATGTCCCTGCTTATGTCTTCGACAACCCGGATAGCTACACCTAGACGCTGACGTGAATCAGCGTAGACCTTGAGATCGTCCATGTAAAAGGTATGGGTCACTTCTTCGTGGGCGCCGTCGCCATACCTTATTTTATAGCCATGACCGTTTCTATTGAGCGTCCTACTGAGGGGGTTCAGTGCCAGACAAAACCAAAGCGGGCTGAAAGAGTCGCCTTGGAATATCCCCCTCTTTATCTGCAGCGTTCTAGACTGCAACACATTTTCCCCATCACTGAGGTGCAGAGACGTACTCCACTGCCTCATCGCATGCTGCAGGAACCTAACGACGACGGGATCAATTTTGTAGAGCTCCAATACCCGGACGAGAAACGAGTGAGGTATGGAGTCATAAGCCTTCCTGTAATCGATGTAGGCCATACTTAGGTTCCGCTGGTTATATACCGCCTGGCCGACTATGGCTGCGTCGATGATGGCCTGATCTTTGCAGCCATGCGTATTTTTCCTGCATCCTTTCTGCTCTTCTGCGATGATGTGATGCTGTTCGCAGTGAGCAGAAACTTTGGCGGTAATTATGCTGCTCAGTATTTTGTACAGACTCGATAGGCACGTTATCGGTCTGTACTTTGATGGGTTCAATGTGTTGCTGTCTTTCGGGAGGAGGAAGGTGACGCCACGGGTGGCGAATTCAGGAAGGTTGTGTGGGTCACGTAGCACCTTGTTGAAGCACTCAGCTATCTTTGGATGTGCGACGGTCAGCTTCTTGTGCCAAAAGTTCTGGACACCATCGGGGCCCGGTGCTGCCCAGTTCCTCAGGTACCGCGAGGCTTCGCGGACATCGTTCTCTCCGACGATTTTTATTTTGTTGTTTTTATTTTTTTTTTTTCATTTTTATAATTTTCCATATTCTGACATCCAATTTTTCATTTATCGACTAGTTTTCGATTTTTCGGTTTTTCGATTTTCCGATTTTTTCTATCTTGATTTTTTTTGTTTTCGATATTTCGATGTTTTAACTTGCCGCTTTTTCGATTTTTGTTTTTTATTTCAATTTTTGGCTTTTATTTTTTTTATTATCCTATTTTTTATTTCTTTAGTATTTTCAATTCCTTCATTATCTGAGTTTTCGATATTTTTCCTTTTGTGTTTTTTTTTTATTATTCTTCGGTTTATTTTCAGTACAATACATTTTTTTTGTTTTTTGAAAACAAAAGAAGAAAAATGATGTTTAGTTCATCCTCTTGAAGTCAAAATATAATTTTTTCGATGTAATATATTACATATATTCGAAATCCCCCAGGAGGTGATAGACTTTCTACGCATAAGTTTGAATTCCAACAATGATAGAGTTATTGAACTTTTTTTTGTCCCGTGCTTTGTTTGCCTTAAACTGGCTCTACTTCAAAAAGTACGCTACGCAGGACGATTCTGTAGCTTCCTTTTGGAAAATTTGAAAATTTAATACAGGATACAGTTATGAAACATCTAGATTAGTGAATTAGAATTACATTTTGGAAGTGAAAAATCTAATAGATAGTGGTTTTAAAGGTGTTATGATTAATTTATTTCAAAAATTCATAATAAACTTGATTGTCAATAAACTATCAACCAAATCAAAGTTCTCAAACCGCTCAACAATTTGTTCTCTGATACCCAACTTCTTTCATTCTTAATTTAGCTATAATATCGTTCTAAACAACTCCTGGTGAGAATTCAATTAAAATCTTAAAAATACGCGATTTTCATTCCACTGTGTATAGCCAATTAATTTTCACCTTAATTCAGAAATATTATATTTTTTTCTTGCAATACGCCATATTTGACATATAAAAAATCCAAATTGTATTTAATCGAATCGTATATAATCTATCTGTACAAAATTGAGTCCGATCTGTGCATTGATATTGCGTTACTTCGATTAGTCGATCTTTACATATTTCGATATTTCGATTTTGAGCGAAGAAGAACCAGCAGCGTTTGGCTGAAAATCAATTTTATAAAGAAAAAATCGTTATTTCGATGTTTCGATATTTCGACATTTCGATATTTCAATATTTTGATTTTTCGATATTTTGATATTTCGATATTTTGATAATTCGATATTCCGATATTTTCATTTCGGTAGCGGGCAGAGATTTCGGTTTCGGTTGAAAATCTATTTAATGAAGAAAAAACATTGACATTTCAATTTTTCGATATTTCAATATTACATTATTTAAATTTTTCGATGTTTCGATTGTCGATTGTCGATTATCGATTTCCAATCTACATTGAAAAAAAATACCAAGCATATATTACAATGGAAAATCTGCAATAAAATGTGGAGAAGTGATTGATTTGTGAGAGCGTTCCTAGTGATTAATATTGAGATGTTATAATATTTGTACTAATTTTTATCGTACATTCCTCTGTTTAAATCGATCATGAATTTTCTTACTTTCTAGCGATCTAAGGGTGGAGTATTTATTTCATTTTTTATCTAATTTTTTTTGCAATTACAACATCAGTTTTATTGACACGAAAACATGTTCTGTCACTGTTACTAAGATCAGGTAGTTTATTCACAGTTGGTTTCCTCATCGACATTCATGATCACTTCGTTTGAAGCCCAGACGGAAAGATTTGAACCGACTCCTGTCGGAATCAATATGTGATTACATGCTACTGCACCCGAATAAACTGCACCCCCGATTGGTGTCCTCCCTGAGGTTTCACTCTTGCAGAGTGAGTATTGCCATGCCTGTCGGATCGCGTTAATCTCATTTCAATTGCGGTCCAGCCTCCGCTGCTGTTGTTTGGTGGTGACTCTGTTCATAATTTGCTGTGCGGTGTCGCATCACATTCACATCTGCAGTTGGCCCCAGCCCCGAGACTTCCACATGACTGTCGATTGTGAGCCGGAAGCCGCAAACTATGGGAATGTGAGCAACTCCAACGGGGAGAGTGCATCCTTACTCCATCACCGAAACCCCACGACAAACAGCAGCGGTGTGGATTTTTTTCCGCGGACAGTCCCAGCTGCAATAGCCCCATAAATAACTCACCATCTCAGGATAGATGATTCGAAAACCTGCGGACACTTCCTGGCCGGAGCGTGTCTATTGCCGTGAATGCCGTGCAGTGTATCGCATTGTTGTTTGGGGCTAAAATCAATAAACATGTCTGCATTCGCTGGCAATGGTGCTCCAACTCAGTATCTGTTACGTGTGCAGTTGAAGCGATCGGCAATCATTGGGCTGACATTGATGGCCCAAAACGCGCCATCTGTTCGCGTAGTTTAGCTTTCATCCTGAGGTCCTCTCGGTTGAAAGTGCAATAGAGAGAGAGAGCCGCGCCGATGAAATTCATGGTGAAGATTAATATCACTTAAGCTGTTCACACTTTCGTACTGTTTGTTTTTGTGTTACAATCGGTGGGATATCTAAGCGTTGATGCTTTCTGAGCGGTGTGGAGTGTTGTGTTGAACCGATAAAGTGTGTTCAATGGTGCGAATATTATGCTTTGAATCGCTTTAATTGCATCGGAACACCAAGAGATTGCAAATGAATTACTTCTAATTACTTCTGAGCTTCCTTTCTTGGCACTAAAGTTAGATTAGTTTGATACTATCAGAAAATTAAACAAAAAAATTACCTTTTCAATATACAAGAGAGCAGCGCTCTATATAATAGGGTGCTTATTTTGTGATCAAGACATTATGATTTCCAAATAGATACAAACAGCGAAGAAAAAATCTCACAATATGATGGAATAACAATAATATAAACCAAAAAAAACTATTTGAACAATACATATGATAAATGTGAGAATATTTAATTGATATAGAATGAAAAAAAAATATTTAAAAATGTAAAATGAAACCAATTCACAAACTGACTAGCTAATTAAGTTAACAGGGGGTCGAAAATCTTAATGACTTGAATATAAACAATGGCCCTTTCGGAATGCCTGACAACTTATTCAAATTCTGCATTGACCAACAAACATCTGATAATATTCATAAAAAATGCGAGAGAGATATAGGGATATACTCGAACTTGAGCTTGCACAAAGAACACAAAGACCGATGCTTGGGAGTAACAAATCTTGAGAGTAACAATTGTGCAAGTTTCGATGATTCGAGCTTTTAATAGTTAATAACGACGCTGGCCATGTCCATACAGTCATCAGAATTAGGGATGGAATGTTAGTATGATATCGCCCCCCGAAGGCCAGAAGGGTCGCCTCTATATCGTGGTTTCCTAGCGATTCCCACACAGATTCAATACTATTATGTTAAAGTTTTAAAGTTTGTTTAGAAAAACGAGTATCAGTTAGCAGGAAAATAGGAATGAATAACATATTTCAAATGCGAAAAAAATGTTCCTGAAATATTCATAATTTAGATAGAAAAGTCTCAGCTTTCCAAGAATGATATTAATAGCTAGAGCTATTATTATAGCTTCTCTTTGGCCTCATCACATCAACAAAAAAACTAAATATGCTGAATGTTTCGCCTCAAAGTTGTCGTTTGAAGTGCAGTCCAGAATTTTACTTAGAAAAATCACTGAAATCGACTAAGCGGTTCTAATGTTTCAAATGTTCAAAATGGCTCTAAACTCTAAGTGCAAAATAAAAAAATCATACATGTCTAATCTTTTTCGAGAATGAAAAAACATACGAGGTTTGAGTAAAATCAGAGCTAATTTTTTTTGTAGATCCTTTCTTCATGAAATTGGTTTATACACAAATTCATGACACATTATCTAATTTCCATCTGCAGATTACTAAATCATATTCTAGTTCCGGTTTTTTGTATCCCAAATACTAGATGAAAATTGTCCAAAAGGTATACGTTTGCATTTTTGCTTCCGGATTCCAGATTCGAGCTTGTATCTGGGTACCCACTCAGATTTCGGTCTCAAATTCCGAACAGTTTTGTCTTAAATTTCGGACCCTATTTAAGTACTAATTTTAATAAAGATTTCTGCCTGAAAGATCATTCATTTACAATAGATTCTTAACTATTCTAGTAATTAACATGAAAACAGCAAACAAAATAGTTAAAACAACTACAAAAACTGAAACATTCACGATGCTTGTTTTTTACGAAATTTGTTAACGCAAACATTTTATCAATGGTTTTGACAGTCATTTTTTTTGCAAATGCTATAAATGCTATTATCAATTTCAGGCTGTGTCGATACCTGTAAATAAAGCCTATACCCCAAAGAATATCAGGTTTTTTTTCTGATTCGTTGAAATTAAAGATACATACATTTGTTGAAAAAATAAATTAGTGAACATTTAAAAACGCTTCGTAATCGGCTGTTCGACGAAGTGTCAGTTTTGCGAATGCATCCCTTGAAGTAACGGAAATAAATTTCATCCTCCAAAACAGAACATTTTCCGGCATATTTTTCCGGCAATGGCATAGGGATTTCAGCGTCGAAATCTGTTTCTCAATGTATTCCGGGGCTTTTGTTCCCTTTCGGCACTTTTTTCTATTTACTATTTCCAATGCAGAGGTACTGGTGAGAACAGTTGAACTTGTTTGTGGTATGTCGTCGGCTTAGTGAATCACTGTTGTTGAAGGCATGAATCTTCTTTTGCGTCAATAATTTTGGCTCGTCTTGTTTGTGAGTAGTTGTTGGGGATCTCAGAATATGGTAAACAGTCGAATCCGCAACATTTTCGCTTTTAAAATGTTGAACCGTATACCTTTTGCCGATATTTTTGTGCATTTCGTAGAACTGTACACTGCGCTCGCGAAATGCTTCTTGTTTCGATTGCGTTTTGGGAAAAATTGAGCAAGCATAAACAAAACAAAAAATACCAGCAGAAGGAGAAGAGAGATACACGTACACATTCTCATTTCTCTCTGAGCTCATTTGTTTTTGTGAATAAGGGCCTCAAAAAAAATCCAAAATTTAGCCATCCGTTGTATAGAAGTCTACTCTTAAACTGAGAATTTGGATGTCGACTTTTTTTGTTTTGGATGTCAAAATTTGAGATTTCATACTAGAATATTTTTTAAAAAAATATTTCTAATATTATTGTGGACTTCAATTTCAAACAAAAAGGAAGAAGTCATCTAAATATGTCTAGAAAACGAAATAAAATTTCGCAAAACATAGTTCGTATCTGTGAGGTGAGGTGTTCTGATTCTGAAGAAGATGAAAATGAAGTGATTCAAAGATGGAATCGAGATTCTGGAATATGAAGAAAGTATGCAAGCAAAAGAAACATTCATTTGAACATCATGACGAAACATGTGAAGAGTTATACTGAAGAAGAAGAACTTCATGTTTTGGAAAGAGATTGAAAGAGTTCAATCACAAAGTTACCACATACCATCCTCAGAGATGAATTCATGGATTTTGGATTCAGAACTTATATCCAGGATCTGATTCCAAAACTGAATTCAAGATTCCATTCCATGAATAAATATAAAATTATTACTAAACATACACATACATGACACACATTACATGAAACATAAAATCAAATATGAAATCAATTCGGGTTCTCTTAAAATTATATTGATATAGATTTAAGAGATATTGTATATCGTATCTTGATTTCTAATTTCATGATTTTAGGTTGAGATTTCATTTATAGATTTCGAAAATAAAATATCAGATTGGAATATTTTATTCAGATCTAAACTTCACATTATAGTTGCGATTTATTTGAAATTTTGAATTACATATTCCTAATTCACGGTTCAGATTTTATATTATAAGTCATATTCCATATGTATCTCAAAGATTCCAAATTATGAATTATACCAAGGGTGGCCAAACTTTTGGGCATCACGAGCGACTAATTGTTCAAACGTTAGGCTGCAGTTTACCAACGTTGACTGTATCAAAAAACATTACAAAACTAATAGACAATGAAACAAAATCTTCCAACCTGAACTCGCGCGCAAAATCATAACTCGTATACTCGCGCACAGTGTCACAGACTGTGCGTGTCTCTGTAATTTAGTTATTGTATATTTTAGGGCGTTATTTGTATTTATTTGAAGTAAGAAAATATATAATTAAATGAAACAACTTCAGAAAATATTTTTTGTCCAACTTCATTCAGTTTCAATAACCACTCAATTCAGCTCTAAACAAAACTATTTATTCTCGATCTGTGAGATCGTATGCTCGAGTATAGGAGAGTTAATTAAAGAAAAAAACATAGGTGATACTAATAAGCATTGAATGCTTACATTATTCCATAAAATAAAAATAATTATCGGTTACTAAAAATTGATAAGTAATACTTTATTTTCTGTAAAGTCTCATCAATCAATATCGTTGATTTTTTAAGGAAATAGTCATAGAGGTATAAGAACTATCTATTGGAAATATTGGCCCCTATTATGTAAATCGAATCGAACGGTCAATTCGATCCCTATAACTATCACACCGAGAAATTATCGAGAAAATAGCGAATTGTAATGTACAGCATATCAAATAAATCTTAGAGAATTTCCGATTCGATTGATTTGCAAATCATGAGGAAAATAGTTATTAACGTTAACTTTATTTCATAAAAACATGACCTGTTTTCTGATTTGGCACCCTTCCTGAAAGACGTAGTTCTACGTCAAAACCAATCGCAGAAAGTCAATTGATGTCAGAGTGCGAAGAGTTTCTGAAGGTTTCAGTTGTTCGAGTATTTAAAAATAAAATACTAGAATATTTTTTAAATTAGAAATATTATTGTGGACTTCAATTTCAAACAAAAAGGAAGAAGTCATCTAAATATGTGTAGAAAACGAAATAACATAGTTCGTATCTGTGAGGTGAGGTGTTCTGATTCTGAAGAAGATGAAAATGAAGTGATTCAAAGATGGAATCGAGATTCTGGAATCTGAAGAAAGTATGCAAGCAGAAGAATCATGCATTTGAACAACATGACAAAACATGTGAAGAGTTATACTGAAGAAGAAGAACTACATGTTTTGGAAAGAGATTGAAAGAGTTCAATCACAAAGTTACCACATACCATCCTCAGAGATGAATTTATGCAAATCATTCTATTTGTCCGATTTGAAACAAAAACGAAACGATCCAAATATTTACGCGCCGAAAAATTCACTATGATATCCGAAATATGGAATTAATTTACACACAATAGTCAATACTGAGAATATTCCATTAGACGAGCAGCTGTTCCCTTCTCATGCTTGCTGCAAATTCACATACTACATGCCAAATAAGTCGCACAAATTAGGCCTAAAGTTTTGGTTGGCAGTAGATATTCTATTTAAATACGTTAAAAGTGGGTTCCCTTACTAAAGTAAGAATGAAACGCGAACTTCAACATACTTGGGCGAATTTCTAGTTCTAAAGTTAGCCGAGCCATATTTTCACCCAGGCAGAAATATAACCACGGATTATTTTGTCACCAGTAATATTCTTCTTCTTCTTAAATGGCACTAACGCTCCTAGAGGTACTTCGCCGTCTCAACGTAGTATTACTGGCGTCATTTTTCTTAGTAATTAGTTGAGATTTCTATGCCGAATAACACGGCTTGAACGCATTCTGAGTGGCAAGCTCTAGAATGCGCGAGACCACAGTGCAAATCGGAGGAAATTTATTTGACGAAAAATTCCCCCTACCAAAACGGGAATCGACCCCGAACCCCCGGCATGTTAGGTGTGACGCTAACCACTCGGCCACGAGAGCACCAGTAATCCTAGAGCTTAAAAAACAGTTGCAAAAGAACCAGTTTAGATGAACTAATCGAGTCATGAAAGATAAAATGAAGTTGAATTCTTCAGAACATTTATAAATCTCACAACTAGTATATTTTATAGAGGTTTTCGTAAACACCTTATACAATGATTACGGCAAAAGGTGGAGGGATATTTAATCCATTGCGTTTTGAGGTAACACTATCCTAAACTAAGTGACAGGTGCCTAGGAATACATACGTGGACGACCGGTAGACCGCGGACTACCGTTTGGACATCCCTGAACTACACTCTTTAGGTCTTTTATTCTAGATTTACAGATCTTTATTTAGATTCCTGATTTTCTCAGAATGCAAAGGCGAATTTTAGATTTTAAATACCTGTTCAGTTCCACAAATCCAAACCCTTGACTTTTGAATTATACATGCAAAATTTTAAATTGGAAATCTTAGATTCCATGTTGCGTATGGGAAGTCCAGAAAGTCCATCTACAGATTTGTTTTCATTTTGATTCTCAGTTTTAGATACTGAATTCCAATTCGGATTCAGATCCGAATTTCGGATTCCAGATGCAGATTCCAGTTACCAAATACAATAACAATATACAGATTCCGGATTCCGGATTCAATATATTTTTAGATTGACAAATATGAATTCAGATTTTAGATGCCGATTCTGTGTTTAGATTTCTAATTTGAGTTCTTTGATTTCAGAATCAAGATTCACGGATTTCACGGATTCAGTACTCAAAAGTTCGCATATTAAATTTTGGATCCAGATTTCAGCTGTGAAATTTTAATGTAAATTCTATACGGATTTCACAGATTCCAAACTTCAAAATACACTCTTCATGACTCCAGATTTGCAGTTCTATATATAGATTCCTGATTTTGACTAGGGACAGATTGCGATGTCAAAATCTAAATTTTAAGCGCCAAATTTCATTACAGACCCCGTTTGATTTTGGCAACACGCCCGAATATCTTGTGTTGCCAAAATCGAAAATTTTTTTGGTGGTTAAAAATATTTAGGGATCAATAAAAAATTACATAACGCGATTTTTTTAGTTTTTGCTCTCCTCGGGTACACTATGGTATACATACACTGAAGAGTCTGCTCCGAGGTTAAAGATGGCAAAATATAGAATAACCTTTATGCCATGCGCAAATGCTACGGGTACTCACAAATTGCCGATGTTTATAATTGGAAAAACTAAGAGCCCATAGGGCTTACAAAAGCGTTCAAGTTCATGTTGAATATGCCGCTTCGAAAAATGCATGAACGACGTTTCACGAGTCTTTCGTACCATATAATCGAAAATCCAGTAGACATGGAATCGAACCAGAAGCCGTTCTCCTTCTTGACAATTGTACGGCCCATCATTCCCAACATGAGCTGATTCCGGATGACGGTTTGATAAAGGTAAAGTTTCTACCGCCCAACGTGACCCCTTTACTGCAGCCCATGGACCAACAGGCCATTCAAATTTCCAAAACAAAATACCGAGACAAATTACATCTTGATATCGCCAATGAGTCTAACTTTATGCAACGGATTAAGGAAATCAACCTTAAAGACGTTTTATTGGCTGCATGAAGAATGGATGGGTGTGTCCGAAACATTGATTGAACGATCTTGGAAAAATATAGGCTGGATAGTTGGAACTGCTGCACGAAGACGACATTCCTTTGCGTATTTTGTTCAATTCCCAGATGGACATCGAGGAAGAATTTTGAGTTGATAAATACTCAGACGCGAAAATTACTCTCTGGTACTGAATAAGGACAACAAAGGCTGCATAGAGGAAGAAGGAGATGACGATCATTTCTTGGATAAACAAGGAGACGAAGATTCGATTTTGGTGAACATCGTACTGCTCATAGCTTGCTACAGTGAAGCATACAAGGATTAACAATTTCAGGTACGAGACGTTTCGTATTTGTTGAGATGTGTACCTCGATAAAGGCGGAGTGGCAGGATGAAATCCCGCAGAGGCAGCCCTTTGTGGTTTCCATCGACCTTCACCTTAAGAAAGTAACATTCCAATGATACCAGGGGGGAAAACAATGGATTGCCAAGGGGTTTGGGGCACATGCAGATGAGACCAGAAATGTCGTATGTATGTTCAGCAATTGACTACTTTTTGGATTCCAAGTTGTTAGAGGTTCAATAATAGAATTACCACCCGAGAGTATTCGGAATGCAACAAGAACAGATCTGCAGTTGGCCAATGACGACCTAGACACTGGATATGACCACCAATGGGCTAGTTTTCAAATCCCGAGTAACTAAAAGTGTCACATGATGGGCATAGTATGATACTAAGTACTACTTTGATCATGCCCATTATATTACTGGAACAAGCTCCGGCCATATTCCAGAACCAGTTGACCGATTCCAGCCATATATATTGGCAACATAATGAATCAAATTATCTTTCTTTCGTTAAGCTTGAATTGGTTGAATGAAGGACGAGAATACTAAAAAAACAGCATTTAAGAAAAACCGTTCGTTTTTGGGACATGTGCCAAAATCGAACCGTGCCAAAATCGAACTGGGTCTCGAACGAACAAACATCAAATTCGAAATTATGGATCTAAAGTGTTGCATATGATCGATTCCAGCTCGAAATTGATTTTCGTATTGTTATATTCTGATTCTGGAGCATGATTCCCAATTTATGGATGTAAAATATGAAAAAATGTTGATTTTCAGATACGAAATTACGATTATAAATGCAAATTTCAATTTTCAAATTGCAGAGCCTTTCATAATCAAATTACAGGTATGTTCAGAATCGGACTTCAAAAAATGTTATCGATAATGGGACTTGTAAGGACAACAATTTTACAAAATTATGAATATTCATCGATAATGATAATTTGTATTGCATATCTCAAACATGTGTCTTTTTCTCAGCTCCAATCGGATCATTCCCGCACGAAACTGAAACCGCAAGTCGCATGTGAACAATATTTTCCAAATATCATCCACAGACGGTACACGCGGACAGCCGGGTAATCATGCTTTCGTTAACCCATATTCAAAAGGCGACACGAATCATGTGATCAATAACAAGGTCTTGGTTCAATCCTGGAACAATACATTGCAAATACTTTCGCTTCCATTGCTGGGTATGGATTTCACTCTCCGAGAACCTCCCGTACCGCGAGAGGGCAACACGAAAATCTCGCACTCCTCTATTATTATCGGCAAAATTGCAATCATTTAATTATTTTCCCGCTCTCCTGCGCTTGTTGTAAACCGAAGCTCGCGCGCTGACCCCGATCATTCGATATCAAAATAAGCAGTCGGGGTTTGGCAGGCAGCTTGCCGGGTTCCGTCCGTCGTACCCGGCAAACCGAAGAAAATAAGAACTATCGGAGGGGTAACAACAGTTGTTGCATGGTTGCGCATGCCGTGCATGTTGAATGCAACCATGCAAGACTCCCTCAATACTTCTGCTAGCTGATTGGGGTCCGGCGGGGATAATCATACCGCCACCACAACGCCACGAGCGTGTGTGCATGTGAAAGTGACCCGATCCCGCTTCTCGTTTTCCTCGCCTAGGTCGTGACGCAAGAGGTTACACCGGGGTAATTCGAACCAATTGTGTTTTCCTAGGACTCGCGGTGCCAAATTATAGATACGCTAAGAACGAGTGGGGCTCCATGGCAGCCCCGGGTGCGCGGTACACCTAACTGGATCACAGCAAATAAAATGTGTTGACATCACTTATGACCAAAAAAAAAACAACATCTGGGTTTCGGTGACCCTCGGCACGATTACGGTTCATTGAAAACATTGCCCGGAGGCGAACATGGACCAATTCCAATCGCTGACTGCGCAGCGGAGATCATTCGATGTTATGTTTTCAATTTAACCCATTATAATTTGAATGTCTCTTGTTTGAGTGTTTCAACTTTTACGACTCATTCGATTGGTGGCTGTCATGTTTACACTCGCCCATCATTGCTCGCCCCTAGTTTCGACCGTCCGATCATTTCCCGTGGTCCTAATAAGATGGGAAGGCAAGCGAGACGGACGATTGAACAAGAAACTAAATTTTATCTCTCGGATTCCCAATTTCCGGTTCGGTGCTTTGGAAATTGCCACCGTCTGTACCGGTTGTGGATGATGTTACAAATATCTAGATGAAACAAATTGAGTTTCGCCTGCCAGAATCAGGCCAATCGACGTGTGACATTCCCAAACCGCCCCCAAAGCGAGGTCCCGACTCTGGGGATGGGCGGGACACCAATCGAGCGAACGAAAGACCGATTCTTATCGTTGATTCGAAACCTGCGAACGGTTCGCGTGTGCGGCGCATTCCGCTCAATTGCGCAACATTTCAATCGTGTGGGTCGGGTTAAAGCGAACGTTCGAATTGGTACCGATACAAATTAATTTAAACTCGATTGATATCCACAGCGCGCAAACATCATGCTCCCCATAATAAATATTCGCCGCCGTCTGACGGCTGCTGGCTGCTGGCTGGACGGGTTGATTTAAATTCATGCAAAAATATCAATAAACACTGACTTGGGGAAGGCGTGGCTTTCACCACGTTCGCTCAAGGCGAACGAGTTTGCTGATTCCGGGAAGCGAATTCAATATCGATGAATATTCCAATCTGAATAACCTTCACTATGATATTTATTTCATTGAAACACATACATTAATTAAATTAGTGCAATCATTGGCTCGATTTGGGTAAGAATGTTTAACATTTCCATGCTTACACAGAAGGCTTCATTAACCTCGATTCCAATCTTCAATTAAAACATTCCAATCAGCCCTTTCCCCGCGCTTTGAGGGGAACCACACCGCAATCGGTTTGCAGGCGCTAAAGTTTAATTACCAACGGCTTCCCGCGCGCGCTCTCTTACTCCAGCATCCGAGCACCCCGAGTGCGATAGTGTAGATGGAAAACGTTTGGTCTTAGATTGGTTCAAAACCGTGAATGTGAATGCCTTATCAGCCAACCAACCAGACACCACCTCCAGAGGACAGCTTCCATATGGCGTCGTCCGAACGGAAAAGTGCAACAGGCATCCAATTTTCTCGCCCTTATCAAGATTCATTTGAATTAAATTTATTTTGTGTTTCCTTCATCGAACCTTCCGAGCACTGCTCGAATGCGGAGGACTAGAGGAAAAATGAGAGAAAATCACCAGTAACAACATTGATAGAAAGTGTGCCGCTGAACGCCGCTTCCCGCCTTTTTCTCAAACTCAGACAAACACATTTGAAGGCGGACGGAGCGTTGGGGATTGAGAATGGGAACGTTTGGGGGGAACATTCCCCCAACTGCAGCAGCGACCTCGGTCAGCTGCTTATCCAACCCGGTTATCCGCAGTACGAAAAATCCAATTAAATCGGTCGGCAGCTGCGCAGAACTTCTGCAGTACTAAATCCGAAGGGAGTTTACTTATAGCTTCGAACTACAATATCGATCACTCGGCACTGTAGACAATCGCTCTTTTAATTTCCGACTTCGATTTTTCATATTTGACATGTCTCGCGTGTTTTAGGGAGGTTCAATATCACACACATAAAGGGCCTGGCCCGGTATGGAATAAAAAGTGCCCCCAAACCAAATCACCCGCTCTATGGAAAATATATAAATATGAAATTTTGACCATTTCTTTGAACCCCTATGAGGTTCAACAAAGGATCTATGGTAAAAAATGTACTTTTTTTTGCACGCCATTCTCAATAGCTTCGAGATAAAAATTTGAAAAAAGTACTGAAAGTGTATCTTATAAAATATTATCAAAAAAAATTAAGCGCTAAAAAATTCTTGAAATATAATTTAATTTTATATAATTGATATAATAATAATTTTTTTTGGGGGATTAAGAAATTCACTACTAATCTAATTCATATTTAAATTGGATTCTACATCTTTTCTAGATATGACGAATTTCATGCCAACTCGTCTTAGGAGTTATTTTAAAAATTAAAATTCATTTTTCTCAAAAACGTATTTTTGAAAATTCCCAAAAATATATATATGAGTACCCCTTACAATTTCCAACAAGTCGTCCAACATTTCTTTGAAAAAATGCTCAATGCTTAATGTTCAATTCGTAACATTTTTTTGTATAAATGATCGCATTTTAAATCCTCTGCTTTTCTCTATTTGGAAACATGTCACGAACATGTCAAACGTGAGAATTTACACAAAAAAATGTTACGAGCAAAACATTATTTTTTTCAGGAGTCTTCATACAAAAATGACAAATATTCCAAAAACTATAAAAGATAGAAAGTTGATGTCTTCAACAAAAGTTTTTGTTTTAACAAGATCTAAAACTTTATCGAATACACTATATCGCTATCTTGACTTTAAACAAAATTAGGATAAGTTGTATTTTTTTCAAAGAAAATATAAAAAAGGTGTTGTTCGAAAAACTTTTTCCCTGTAAAAGTGCCCATCTTCCGATGTATGGACGACTTGTTGGAAATTGTAAGGACTATTTATATATTAGGCTGTCAAAAAAGTCCCGCGGTATTTCCGCGAGGTGTCGTTGTAAGCGCGTAGTTCTAGTTGTATTCATTGTATCGAGTCATACTATAGCTTGTTGGAAAGGTATTTTTGCGCTATAATATAGTCCTTGACAGTGTTTTGTTTGGTTAAGTCGTTCGTGAGTTATAGTGTCGCAAATATGGAGCAAAATAAAGAGAAAATCCGACATATTTTACAGTACTACTATGACAAAGGCAAAAATGCATCTCAAGCTGCCAATAAAATTTGTGCAGTTTATGGACCCGATACAGTTTCCATTTCCACCGCACAACGATGGTTTCAACGTTTTCGTTCTGGTGTAGAGGTCGTCGAAGATGCGCTACGCTCCGGAAGGCCTGTCGTCGAAAATTGCGACAAAATCGCTGAATTAGCCGAGAAAGAACGGCATAGTAGCAGCCGTAGCATCGGACAAGAGCTGGGGATAAGTCATCAAACCGTTATTAACCATTTGAAGAAGCTTGGATTCACAAAGAAGCTCGATGTATGGGTACCACACACGTTGACGCAAAAAAACATCTTTGACCGTATCGACGCATGTGAATCGCTGCTGAATCGCAACAAAATCGACACGTTTCTGAAGCGGATGGTGACTGGCGATGAAAAGTGGGTCACTTACGACAACGTGAAGCGCAAACGGTCGTGGTCGAAGCCCGCTGAAGCGGCTCAGACGGTGGCCAAGCCCTCATTAACAGCCAGGAAGGTTCTGCTGTGTGTTTGGTGGGATTGTCAAGGAATAATCTATTATGAGCTGCTTCCCTATGGCCAAACGCTCAATTCGGACCTGTACTGCCAACAACTGAACCGCTTGAAGGTAGCACTCATGAAGAAGAGGCCATCTTTGATAAACAGAGGCCGCATTGTCTTCCATCAGGACAACGCCAGGCCACACACTTCTTTGGTGACGCGCCAGAAGCTCCGGGAGCTCGGATGGGAGGTTCTTTTGCATCCGCCGTATAGTCCGGACCTTGCACCAAGTGACTACCACCTGTTTTTGTCCATGGCGAACGAGCTAGGTAGTCAGAAGTTATCCACAAAAGAGGCCTACATTATAAAAAATATCATGAATATTTAATTTAAAAAAATAAAAAAATAATTTGGCATCTAATTTTAATTTATTTTAATTTTAATACAAAATCCAATATACGGTTGAGAATACGCATACGAAATCCCAATTTGGAACCGCTGGATTGACATAGGACTACCGTTTGCTTAGTAATGATTTATTTGGAGTTGCATCCAGATCAATTCGCTATAAATGGAATTGATATTTTCTTTTTCGCATAGGACGAATTTCATGCCAACTCGACTGGCCGTTGGCAGCACCATCTCAGATAGCAGTGAAACGTTGTGGGTGTAAAGACATGGGTCATTTAGGCAACTTGCATACTTGAAATAATCGCAAAATAATTAGACAACTTTTTGGAAAGAGCCTATTTTTTTCCTAAATTTTTACAAAAATTTATAACTTAAAAACTATGATACCTACAAAATTCATGTCAAAGGATGAAATGTAGGAAATTGTTTAATCTTTTACGAAAAATACCAAAATTTTTTGGCAAAAAATTTCGCTGAAATAAAAGTTATTTAAAAAATTAAAATTCATTTTTCTCAAAAACGTTTTTTTTTTAAATTCCCAAAAATATATATATGAATAGCCCTCAAAAATCCCAACAAGTCGTCCATACATCGGAAGATGGGCACTTTACAGAAAAAAAGTTTTTCGAACAACAACTTTTTTATATTTTCTTTGAAAAAAATACAACTAATCCTGATTTTGTTAAAAGTCAAGATAGCGATATAGTGTATTCGACAAAGTTTTAGTTCACATTTTAACTTTTGTCGAAGACGTCACCTTTCTATCTGTTATAGTTTTTTTGTGTAAATTCTCACGTTTGACATGTTCTTGACATGTTTCCAAATAGAGAAAGGTTAGCAGAGCATGTAAATTAATACTATTTTTTCAAAGAAAAAAATTAAAAAATTGTTGTTCGAAAAACTGTTCCATGTAAATGTTTCCATCGTCCGATGTATGGAAAACTTGTTAGAAACTCAAAGGGCTATTTTTATCTATTTTTTTCAGAAATTTAAAAACATATGTTTTCGAGAAAAAGAAGTTTTAATTTTCAAATTTTTTTTTCAATTAAATTGTTTTCCAACAAATTCTTTGATAATTTTTAATGAAAACCTAAGTAATTTCCTACATTTCCTTCTCTGACCATCTTTTTGTAGATTTTATAGTTTTTAAATTAAGATTTTTCGAAAAAAAGATGAAAAAACTCAAAATTTAAAAAAAAACCTACAAAAAAATATCAGACCTGCAAAGTTTTAGTCAAAGAATGGAATGTAGGAGATTATTTTGGTTTTCAATAAAAATTATCAAAATATTTTCTGGAAAAAAAATTTCATTGAAAAAAAAATATTTTGAAAATTAAAATTCATTTTTCTCGAAAACATATGTAAACATATATATAAATAGCCCTTAAAATTTCCAACAAGTATTCCATACATCAGACGATGAGCACATTTACATGGAAAAAGTTTTTCGAACCACAACTTTTTCATGTTTTTCTTTGAAAAAATGCTCAATGCTTAATGTTCAATTCGTAACATTTTTTTTTTTTTGTATAAATTATCGCATTTTGAATTCTCTGCTAACTTTTCTCTATTTAGAAACATGTCAAGAACATGTCAAACGTGAGAATTTACACACAAAAATGTTACGAGCAAAACATTATCTTTTTCGGTAGTCTTCATACAAAAATGACAAATATTCCAAAAACTTTAAAAGATAGAAAGTTGATGTCTTCGACAAAAGTTTATATTTTAACAAGATCTAAAACTTTGTCGAATACACTATATCGCCATCTTGGCTTTAAACAAAATTGGGATAAGTTGTATTTTTTTCAAAGAAAACATGAAAAAGTTGCTCGAAAAACTTATTCCCTGTAAAAGTGCCCATTTTCCGATGTCTGGACGACTTGTTGGAAATTGTAAGGGTTATTCATATATATATTTTTGGGAATTTAAAAAAAATACGTTTTTGAGAAAAATTAATTTTGATTTTTAAAATAACTTTTTTGTCAGCAAAATTATTTTTCCAAAATTTTGTTGGTTTTTTTTTTGTGAAAATTTCCTTTCCTATTTCATTCTTTGACAAGAATTTTGTAGGTATCATAGTTTTTAAATTATAATTTTATGTAAAAAATAAGGAAAAAAAACTTGGCTTTTTTCCAAAAAGTAATCTAATTGTTTTTCGAATATTTCAAGTATGCAAAGTTGCCTAAATGACCCATGTCTTTACACCCACAACGTTTCACTACTATCTGAGATGGTGCTGCCAACTCCTAAGACGAGTTGGCATGAAATTCGTCTTAGGAAGAATGATACAAGTTGGTTACCTTTTTTCGTTTCCGCAATGGTATGGATATATTCAAACAGTATTCAGCTGCTTCTTTAGGGATTCTCAAACTATTGTGGGCAAGAGACCCCTTTTGCAGAATGAAGTGATACCATCGACCCCCAAGCCAAATTTCTTTAAAATTTTTAGCTTTTTCTTATTCATACAAAATACTTACCAATTTAAATACTCTGGTTAATTGAGTAAACTTGACATCATTTTCTCATAAAAAATAGACATTAAATTCAGTTAATAATAATTCGGGGCTGTCCACATATCACGTGTACAACTTTATGGAGAGGGTAGGGGATAAAAAATATCCACGCTTGTCCGCGGGGAGGGAGAGTGGGGTATAGATATTGTTCATTAAATAGAACATTCCCAAAAAATCACAACTACATTAAAAATGAAAGACATTTGT
>NW_026600130.1:0-50000 GCF_029784135.1 Toxorhynchites rutilus septentrionalis | reverse complement strand
AGTTCGTTATTAATCGCATTGTAAATTATCAAATATTTCGCTAATGTTAAAAAACGATAGTGGAATGTGTCTAAGCGCATCCGGGAATTTACATTTATCGATCGATGCATTTGATAACCTGTATAAACCCTTCATAAAAAACCAAAAAGCAATGGAGTCCTTAATCGTGGCTAAATAAAGAAGGTAACTACAGCATGAGGCGTCAACAAGTAGATCACAACTGGTTCGTAAATGTTTGCCAGAAAACAAAACTATTACGGTGCCACATCCACTCAATTTTACCAATATGGTGCATTGTGCATATTCCCAAAGCTAGAGAAAACAATAAAACGATAACTTTTTTTTTATTGAAATCCGTCACGGAAAATTAGAAAAACATATGCGGAATTGATGTGTATAAATGTTCCTTATCCAACACTCTTTAATATTGTGCACACGTGTAGAACACATATAAATAAGCATCCGAAGTAGTTACAGATCACAGTTCTCTTGAGTCTGCGCTGATCTACAGAACACAGCATCACACAATGATGAAGCTTACAGTATTCCTACTGCTTGCGATGACAATTGCTGCTGTTAGCTGTTATCCGGGAGGTTTGTGTAACGTGACTTGGAGATGATGAAATCGTTCTCACGCTCTTTATTCTAGGATTGTGCGGTTTACACGAGATTAACACCTGCGGAAGGATCAGGTCTGGACCATGCGGATGTGCCTGTGCTCCTGGATATGTGCGGAGTTTGGTGGGTGTGTGTGAATCTAGATCCATCATTCATGAGACGCGTTGGGGACATCCAGGATATGCCTTAGGCTATGGATATCCTGGTTGGGGATACCGAGGCTTACCGTATACTGGAATCGGCCTCCTTTAAACAACTGATTTATTTAAATGGAACCTCACAGATTGAAAAGGAGCTATTTTGAATGAATTATAGCTTAATAATATCTTAAAAACTGTTCTAGAATCTCAAGATGGAATAACAAAATATCACAGCACTAACTCGTCTAATTTCTAACAGATCTCCGTTAGTTCGTATCGTTTCTTTCAGATCCGATACGAAGAAGATTGTTAGTTAACCTATTGAATAGTGTTAAAATGCACTATTTAACACTGTTAAAATGCATAGACGTATTTGTATTCACAGAAATAACAAAAAATTGTATACATATTTTCTTGAACACAGATATTGTAGGAGCTTCTAGTGAAAGAGTGGAAAATACCTGGGATTCCACTGAGGCAATTGAAACAACTCGACGGTTCGTTCACCTCTGATCACACTCGTGAGTTTGTGGAATTGCATAGCTATCTCTACTACTCGCAATGTTTGTTCAGATTATGGTCTGTAGGTCCGTGAGAAACTGTTGGACGAGGAACGTGATACAACGCACTTTTACTCTGTATACAGTTCTATATTTCACGATTAGAAACTCAATAGAACTTAACTGTAGCTTCTCCCAGACTTTCAGTTCTTCAGTCCTATTGTTGTGAATTGGAAACTGTGTCTAAGTTTTTTTTACAGGTCCCCGGGACCGATATGGAATAGGTTCAGCTAACAATTATTTGGACACTATTTCGATGCATTCATTGCTTATGAGCAAGTCTGTGCCAAATCAGCCGATTTCGACGAGACCCTCTTTGATTTTTTTAAATTTTTAGATATGGCGGCAGTTACCTTAAATCACAATTTTCATTATGACTGATTTTTTATAAGGTCGTATCCAGAATCGTTGACGTTTTTAACATAAAAAAACCTAACTTGAAACCCAAATGTGTTTGTACTGCCGTACAAATTTCTGCATAATTCAAGAACTAATCCAGCAAACTGAACCAAACTTGACATGTGGTGGTTTTAGGGGGCAAAAAACTTTTCTAAAGTGGTTCAACACTCTTCGCACCTTTCTGAGGGGGGGGGGGGGCCATTTCTGCCATAGAAATGAAACACAAATTTCTGTAAACTCGAGAACTAATCTAACACAATTTGGGCTGTGAGGGTTTTTGGGTATAAGAAATGTTTCTAAGATGGTATGACCCCTCCAAACATGACAACTGAAAATTTTCGGAAAACTCTGAAGGAAAAAGGGAAAATTCGGAAAATTAAATTCCCATATGTTCTACAATTACATAGTGACAAGCGCTGTTAGTCTATTTGATGTTTGGGCTAGCGAAATTGATCTTTGTTCGAAACTGGAAAAGGATTTTAATGTGAAGAAACGCACTTCTATATATTCTATTTATACCAGGGGGTCTCCGTAGCCACATTGGTTGCGCGTTCATTTAGTAAGCGATCGATCGTGAGTTCAAAACTCAGGGCCCTCATTGACCATCTTTGTGTTGTTACAGAATAGCTACGTCCACGCAACAATCATCAGCGATGGAGATCGATCCACGGTCGAAATAAGATCGATTCATCCATGCAACTGCTCTGCTCTGCCAGACACATCGGGCTACTGTTCTATAAATAACTCAACAATGATCAATCAACTGTCTCCGCTGTCCGGTGGTCCAACTGTATAATAGAAGATCAGAAGGAATACTCTTACGCCTAAATGGCTACTGTATGAATGTACCATATGTAATGGTATAGAAGGAATACTGGCGAATGGCAACTGTGTAATGTGCTAATTATAGATATGATAACCATGTGACATGTACACGATTAAAATTCGGCTCTGTTACATCTAAAATGCTAATGAGCCTTAAATAAATAAATGGGATAAAAAAAATATCTATACCAAAAAAAGGATCGCCGGATGTGTTGATAAGAGCAGAACTCGAGGAAGGAATTGTCCGATTTAGGGCTGTCTTTATTCTATCATGTTTTTTGTAAAAAACATTTATTCCATGTAACGGAGGAACATGTTATTTGCAAGTGGTTGAAATATCTTGAACGAGAATTGTGTCTGAAAATAATCTGATATTATAATCTGCTATAATGAGAATTTTGTTAGAAATACTAGGAATTTTATAGTAAAAGGTAAATTCAACGGGATCGATTAAAAGATCAATCAATGAACAGTTTTGCGATTTGACGCATGAACTTGCTCATAGTAAGAAAATGTGAATTTTTGAAGGTATTGATAACAAAAAAAAATCCATTTTGGGCGGAACGAAATTTTCCGGGTCAGCTAGTAAAATATAAAATTCACGATAAATTGCTTAACCGATATGCGCAAAGAAACATCCGAGTCAGTATTTATATTTTGTAACGTATTATCGATAGGATGGTCAAGAAGTTTTCCCCCTATATTGAATCATGTAGAATCGCATGTAGATTTCGTTTTTATGTTTTATGTTATTCTGGTATTACTTTGTTTGATTAAAAGTAAAAAAAATATTTAAGGGGAGGTGATCTCAACGGTGTATTTCAAATGTTATTTTTCAAAAAATAGTTCTTTGAGTATCCAACAACATTCATCCATTGTGATTTTGGGTTACTGTATACATATGTACAAAGTTAGAAAACCGGAGAGGGTCGGATCAGCCGGCCGGCTGATTTTGCGACGAATTGTTAAACGGATTTTTTTAGCTTGCCCTGTAATCTGTTTGTATGTTTGTAACTTTGTAACATGTTTGTCTATAGCGCTGACCCACATTAATAGAAATTTGACCCCCTACCTGTTAACTGATTGATCTGAAATTTGGAACACACCTTTATCTCGGTAGTCATTATAAAACTGCGTATTTTATGATCTTGAAAATCCAAGATGGCGGCCGCTACAAAATGGCGGATCACATATTTTCTCAAAACCTCATCAATATGGGTTTTCCAAAACCCCTTCAATAGGGGTATCAAATGAAAGGGCTTGACTAGTAGAACACCGTTATTCACGAAAAATGCAAATCCAAGATGACTGCCACTACAAAATGGCGGAATACATATTTTCTCAAAACCTCATTAATACCGATATCAAATGAAAGGACTTGTCTAGTAGAACACGGTTATTTATGAAAAATGCAAATCCAAGATGGCTGCCACTATAAAATGACGAACTACATATTATGTCAAAACCCCGTTAATATGGGTATCAAATGAAAGGGCTTGTCAATAGAACACGGTTATTTATGAAAAATGCAAATCCAAGATGGCTGCCACTACAAAATGGCGTACTACATATTATATCAAAACTCCATTAATATGGGTATCAAATGAAAGGGCTTGACTAGTAAAACAAAGTTATTTATGAAAAATGCAAATCTATGATGGCTGTCACTATCAAATGGCGGGCTGCATATTTTCTCAAAACCCGATTAATATGGGTATCATATCAAAGGGCGTGAATAGTAGATCACAGTAGATAATGAAAAATCCAAATTCAAGATGGCCGCAAGTAAATAGCAAGTTACTTTACTAAACGGTTTTATTTAGCATGAACTGTTCGTATGTATGTTTGTATGTCTGTATGGTTGTCCCACATTAATAGGAATTTGACCAATAGGAACTGACTGAATTTATAAACTACCTTTATCTCTGCTGTCATTTTAAAACTGCTTATCTTGAAAAGTTCAATTTGGCCGCCGCTACAAAATAGCTGATTCCAAATCATCTCAAAAAAAAAGGTTGATTGAGATATGTGTATCAAACGAACGAACTTGACTTGGAGAACACATTATGTATTTACTGCAATCTACTCAATATAGGTATCAAATGAAATTTTTTGACTGATAGAATACAGTACAATGGTTTTATTGTAGAGAAATATTCTAATGGAACAGATAATGTACTAAAAACTAGAAAATAAAATATATAATAAAACTTTTCTAGTTAAACGGTTTAATTGTGATTAAACATAATAATGTACTAACAGCTAGAAAATAATTAGGCAAGTAGCAGTTTTTTTTTAGTCTTATCAATGTCCTAGACTAATGAAGAAGAGGTGTGATAACTGCTAACTGCTACTTGCCAAATTATTTTCTAACTTTTAGTACATTATTATGTTTAATCACAATTAAACCGTTTAACTTAAAAAGTTTTTTTTACTTATTTTATTTTTATAATTAATCATAAATTTGGAAATGTATTATTTCAAACACACCTGATTTGCTACACAATTTTTTTCCTAAAGTTCATGTTGGAGCAAGAAAAAATACTACAAATTCATGGTAAACAGAACAACATGCTTCCATATTTTATGTACAAGGCTTCAAATTATAAAATCCATTCAGAACCCTATCTATGAAGCATGTCAAACTAAAATCTTCTAACCTCGAATTTCTGATTAGGAAGCTGATTCGCAGCCGAAATTAATTATTTACTATATGTTTTCATATTGAGCACTGTTACCGAAAGACGTAGTTCTCCATCAATCCAAAACATCTGCTTTACAATAACCGGGAAACTTATCCACTGCGATTATCTCAAATAAAATGAGGAAACTATATGAATAAACATTTCCGTCTCAATCACAATAATGTGCTGCAATGTAATTTAGTGTAGTGATACACATTCATAACACGTATAAATAAGCCTCCAAAGCATCACTTAAGCACAGTTCTCTTGAGTCTGCACTAATCTACAGAACATCACTACCCACAATGATGAAACTAACCGTTTTTCTACTGCTTGCTATGACAATTGCTGCTGTTAGCTGTTATCCGGGAGGTTTGTACAACGTGACATAAAACTTCAACTTCAAGTTCATTCTCACGTTATAATTCTAGGATTGTGTGGTTTACACGAGATTAACACCTGCGGAAGGATCAGGTCTGGACCATGCGGATGTGCCTGTGCTCCAGGATACATTCGAAGTTTGGTGGGTGCATGCGAATCTAGGACCATCATTCATGAGACACGTTACGGTTATCCAGGATATGCCCTAGGATATGGATACCCTGGTTGGGGACTCCGCGGGCTACCGTATGCTGGAATTGGTCTCCTTTAAACAACTTTGAATAATTTGAATAAAGTCTCATTGTATTGTAGCATTATGAGAAAACTTGAATCAATTGTTATCACTGTAAAAATATTTGTTTCCGTAGGGGAGGGGGGAGGGTGGTGAAACGGACATGTTAAAAAGAACTTCATTTGTATCTTCGGAAACTCATGTCTCCCAATACTTTGATGCAGTTTCTTGCAATTCTATATAGTGTTTTTCTACCCAATTGGCCACACATTTTACAAAAAAAGTGTTTTTCAATGTTTTTTCTAAAATTAAAACAGACCGAAAAGTACAATTTTATTTTTCGATGCGGGTAATATGGACATATAGTGGGGGTAATACGGACAGGTTTGTAATATATGAAGCGTAGAGGTTTATCGATCATGAGAGGAATAATTCTATTCAACCAAGGTCTGAACTCATCCCGAATGTCCGTTAATGATGAAAAAATCGAATTAATCCACCTAGAAGTAATATCGTGCTTTTCAGCAGTATAAACGGACAGACACTCAACTATTTAGCTTTTATCTAGTCAGCTTTTAAACAGTCCACATTTGGCGATTTGATTTTTACAGGGCATTCCTTGAGAATAGATTAAACAGACTTTTCACAGTCCAGTTTACTCCCACTGGCAAGAATAACATGTAGAAGGTGTATGCAAAATATTAGCTCAATCGGATTTAAGGGAGAGTGGCGCAAAGCGGTCAAAGTTTGAGGTTTTTGAAAATCGAATAATCACCCTAGATGCCAAATATCTTAAAATTGCATGAAACGTCGAGATATACCGTCATCTCGCAAATTTTTTTTTGTCAAAAATAGACACTCTGGGACTTTTTCGGAATACGAGACGAAACGTAAGGTTTTGAGTGCCAATAAAAATAGTTATCTCGAATTTTCATTCCAAACTTGCTGCGAAATGTTGATTTGCTCGATAATATACCTTATGCAAAATATTAGCTCATTCGGACTTATTTATTAGTGTCACAGACGTTAAAATTTAAGTTTTTTGGAAACCGAAAAATCATCGAAAATCGGAGTTTGCGAAATGACAGAATATCGCGACGTTTCATGCAATCCTTCTCTTGATCCCAATTTCTTATCACTCTAAAAGTTTTAAATTACATAAACATTAATCATAATTTCAGCGGACTGGCTTGCATTTTCGCCTTTATAAAATAAAAAATATGTAATGTACCGAATTTTCTCTTTGCTGACCTCCATTGTTAAACACCCTGTAACTCACAACTGAATGGAACAAACAAAAAACCACCAAAGGATCCCATCTTTACAACGAGCCTAAACTTGAAATTGTATGATCGATAATACGCGAGATATTGATCACTACATCCAGCCAACGAGAAAATAATGGATAACTTTTTCCCCAACCTAATTTTCTAGACAGTTGTACATAACGGAACCAAAAGTCTCCATCTCTATAACGTTTCAGACGAACAATATAGTTCGTTATTAATCGCATTGTAAATTATCAAATATTTCGCTAATGTTAAAAAACGATAGTGGAATGTGTCTAAGCGCATCCGGGAATTTACATTTATCGATCGATGCATTTGATAACCTGTATAAACCCTTCATAAAAAACCAAAAAGCAATGGAGTCCTTAATCGTGGCTAAATAAAGAAGGTAACTACAGCATGAGGCGTCAACAAGTAGATCACAACTGGTTCGTAAATGTTTGCCAGAAAACAAAACTATTACGGTGCCACATCCACTCAATTTTACCAATATGGTGCATTGTGCATATTCCCAAAGCTAGAGAAAACAATAAAACGATAACTTTTTTTTTATTGAAATCCGTCACGGAAAATTAGAAAAACATATGCGGAATTGATGTGTATAAATGTTCCTTATCCAACACACTTTAATATTGTGCACACGTGTAGAACACATATAAATAAGCATCCGAAGTAGTTACAGATCACAGTTCTCTTGAGTCTGCGCTGATCTACAGAACACAGCATCACACAATGATGAAGCTTACAGTATTCCTACTGCTTGCGATGACAATTGCTGCTGTTAGCTGTTATCCGGGAGGTTTGTGTAACGTGACTTGGAGATGATGAAATCGTTCTCACGCTCTTTATTCTAGGATTGTGCGGTTTACACGAGATTAACACCTGCGGAAGGATCAGGTCTGGACCATGCGGATGTGCCTGTGCTCCTGGATATGTGCGGAGTTTGGTGGGTGTGTGTGAATCTAGATCCATCATTCATGAGACGCGTTGGGGACATCCAGGATATGCCTTAGGCTATGGATATCCTGGTTGGGGATACCGAGGCTTACCGTATGCTGGAATCGGCCTCCTTTAAACAACTGATTTATTTAAATGGAACCTCACAGAATGAAAAGGAGCTATTTTGAATGAATTATAGCTTAATAATATCTCAAAAACTGTTCTAGAATCTCAAGATGGAATAACAAAATATCACAGCACTAACTCGTCTAATTTCTAACAGATCTCCGTTAGTTCGTATCGTTTCTTTCAGATCCGATACGAAGAAGATTGTTAGTTAAACTATTGAATAGTGTTAAAATGCACTATTTAACACTGTTAAAATGCATAGACGTATTTGTATTCACAGAAATAACAAAAAATTGTATACATATTTTCTTGAACACAGATATTGTAGGAGCTTCTAGTGAAAGAGTGGAAAATACCTGGGATTCCACTGAGGCAATTGAAACAACTCGACGGTTCGTTCACCTCTGATCACACTCGTGAGTTTGTGGAATTGCAAAGCTATCTCTACTACTCGCAATGTTTGTTCAGATTATGGTCTGTAGGTCCGTGAGAAACTGTTGGACGAGGAACGTGATACAACGCACTTTTACTCTGTATACAGTTCTATATTTCACGATTAGAAACTCAATAGAACTTAACTGTAGCTTCTCCCAGACTTTCAGTTCTACAGTCCTATTGTTGTGAATTGGAAAATGTGTCTAAGTTTTTTTTACAGGTCCCCGGGACCGATACATTTCTGCCATAGAAATGAAACACAAATTTCTGTAAACTCGAGAACTAATCTAACACAATTTGGGCTGTGAGGGTTTTTGGGTATAAGTAATGTTTCTAAGATGGTATGACCCCTCCAAACATGACAACTGAAAATTTTCGGAAAACTCTGAAGGAAAAAGGGAAAATTCGGAAAATTAAATTCCCATATGTTCTACAATTACATAGTGACAAGCGCTGTTAGTCTATTTGATGTTTGGGCTAGCGAAATTGATCTTTGTTCGAAACTGGAAAAGGATTTTAATGTGAAGAAACGCACTTCTATATATTCTATTTATACCAGGGGGTCTCCGTAGCCACATTGGTTGCGCGTTCATTTAGTAAGCGATCGATCGTGAGTTCAAAACTCAGGGCCCTCATTGACCATCTTTGTGTTGTTACAGAATAGCTACGTCCACGCAACAATCATCAGCGATGGAGATCGATCCACGGTCGAAATAAGATCGATTCATCCATACAACTGCTCTGCTCTGCCAGACACATCGGGCTACTGTTCTATAAATAACTCAACAATGATCAATCAACTGTCTCCGCTGTCCGGTGGTCCAACTGTATAATAGAAGATCAGAAGGAATACTCTTACGCCTAAATGGCTACTGTATGAATGTACCATATGTAATGGTATAGAAGGAATACTGGCGAATGGCAACTGTGTAATGTGCTAATTATAGATATGATAACCATGTGACATGTACACGATTAAAATTCGGCTCTGTTACATCTAAAATGCTAATGAGCCTTAAATAAATAAATGGGATAAAAAAAATATCTATACCAAAAAAAGGATCGCCGGATGTGTTGATAAGAGCAGAACTCGAGGAAGGAATTGTCCGATTTAGGGCTGTCTTTATTCTATCATGTTTTTTGTAAAAAACATTTATTCCATGTAACGGAGGAACATGTTATTTGCAAGTGGTTGAAATATCTTGAACGAGAATTGTGTCTGAAAATAATCTGATATTATAATCTGCTATAATGAGAATTTTGTTAGAAATACTAGGAATTTTATAGTAAAAGGTAAATTCAACGGGATCGATTAAAAGATCAATCAATGAACAGTTTTGCGATTTGACGCATGAACTTGCTCATAGTAAGAAAATGTGAATTTTTGAAGGTATTGATAACAAAAAAAAATCCATTTTGGGCGGAACGAAATTTTCCGGGTCAGCTAGTAAAATATAAAATTCACGATAAATTGCTTAACCGATATGCGCAAAGAAACATCCGAGTCAGTATTTATATTTTGTAACGTATTATCGATAGGATGGTCAAGAAGTTTTCCCCCTATATTGAATCATGTAGAATCGCATGTAGATTTCGTTTTTATGTTTTATGTTATTCTGGTATTACTTTGTTTGATTAAAAGTAAAAAAATATTTAAGGGGAGGTGATCTCAACGGTGTATTTCAAATGTTATTTTTCAAAAAATAGTTCTTTGAGTATCCAACAACATTCATCCATTGTGATTTTGGGTTACTGTATAAATATGTACAAAGTTAGAAAACCGGAGAGGGTCGGATCAGCCGGCCGGCTGATTTTGCGACGAATTGTTAAACGGATTTTTTTAGCTTGCCCTGTAATCTGTTTGTATGTTTGTAACTTTGTAACATGTTTGTCTATAGCGCTGACCCACATTAATAGAAATTTGACCCCCTACCTGTTAACTGATTGATCTGAAATTTGGAACACACCTTTATCTCGGTAGTCATTATAAAACAGTGTATTTTATGATCTTGAAAATCCAAGATGGCGGCCGCTACAAAATGGCGGATCACATATTTTCTCAAAACCTCATCAATATGGGTTTTCCAAAACCCCTTCAATAGGGGTATCAAATGAAAGGGCTTGACTAGTAGAACACCGTTATTCACGAAAAATGCAAATCCAAGATGACTGCCACTACAAAATGGCGGAATACATATTTTCTCAAAACCTCATTAATACCGATATCAAATGAAAGGACTTGTCTAGTAGAACACGGTTATTTATGAAAAATGCAAATCCAAGATGGCTGCCACTATAAAATGACGAACTACATATTATGTCAAAACCCCGTTAATATGGGTATCAAATGAAAGGGCTTGTCAATAGAACACGGTTATTTATGAAAAATGCAAATCCAAGATGGCTGCCACTACAAAATGGCGTACTACATATTATATCAAAACTCCATTAATATGGGTATCAAATGAAAGGGCTTGACTAGTAAAACAAAGTTATTTATGAAAAATGCAAATCTATGATGGCTGTCACTATCAAATGGCGGGCTGCATATTTTCTCAAAACCCGATTAATATGGGTATCATATCAAAGGGCGTGAATAGTAGATCACAGTAGATAATGAAAAATCCAAATTCAAGATGGCCGCAAGTAAATAGCAAGTTACTTTATTAAACGGTTTTATTTAGCATGAACTGTTCGTATGTATGTTTGTATGTCTGTATGGTTGTCCCACATTAATAGAAATTTGACCAATAGGAACTGACTGAATTTATAAACTACCTTTATCTCTGCTGTCATTTTAAAACTGCTTATCTTGAAAAGTTCAATTTGGCCGCCGCTACAAAATAGCTGATTCCAAATCATCTCAAAAAAAAGGTTGATTGAGATATGTGTATCAAACGAACGAACTTGACTTGGAGAACACATTATGTATTTACTGCAATCTACTCAATATCGGTATCAAATGAAATTTTTTGACTGATAGAATACAGTACAATGGTTTTATTGTAGAGAAATATTCTAATGAAACAGATAATGTACTAAAAACTAGAAAATAAAATATATAATAAAACTTTTCAAGTTAAACGGTTTAATTGTGATGAAACATAATAATGTACTAACAGCTAGAAAATAATTAGGCAAGTAGCAGTTTTTTTTAGTCTTATCAATGTCCTAGACTAATGAAGAAGAGGTGTGATAACTGCTAACTGCTACTTGCCAAATTATTTTCTAGCTTTTAGTACATTATTATGTTTAATCACAATTAAACCGTTTAACTTAAAAAGTTTTTTTTACTTATTTTATTTTTATAATTAATCATAAATTTGGAAATGTATTATTTCAAACACACCTGATTTGCTACACAATTTTTTTTCCTAAAGTTCATGTTGGAGCAAGGAAAAATACTACAAATTCATGGTAAACTACAGAACAACATGCTTCCATATTTTATGTACAAGGCTTCAAATTATAAAATCCATTCAGAACCCTATCTATGAAGCATGTCAAACTAAAATCTTCTAGCCTCGAATTTCTGATTAGGAAGCTGATTCGCAGCCGAAATTAATTATTTACTATATGTTTTCATATTGAGCACTGTTACCGAAAGACGTAGTTCTCCATCAATCCAAAACATCTGCTTTACAATAACCGGGAAACTTATCCACTGCGATTATCTCAAATAAAATGAGGAAACTATATGAATAAACATTTCCGTCTCAATCTCGACAATAATGTGCTGCAATGTAATTTAGTGTAGTGATACACATTCATAACACGTATAAATAAGCCTCCAAAGCATCACTTAAGCACAGTTCTCTTGAGTCTGCACTAATCTACAGAACATCACTACCCACAATGATGAAACTAACCGTTTTTCTACTGCTTGCAATGACAATTGCTGCTGTTAGCTGTTATCCGGGAGGTTTGTACAACGTGACATAAAACTTCAACTTCAAGTTCATTCTCACGTTATAATTCTAGGATTGTGTGGTTTACACGAGATTAACACCTGCGGAAGGATCAGGTCTGGACCATGCGGATGTGCCTGTGCTCCAGGATACATTCGAAGTTTGGTGGGTGCATGCGAATCTAGGACCATCATTCATGAAACACGTTACGGTTATCCAGGATATGCCTTAGGCTACGGGTATCCTGGTTGGGGATACCGTGGCCTACCGTATGCTGGAATTGGGCTCCTTTAAACAACCGATATATTTAAATAGAATCGCAATTTCATAATGATTATGAAGAGGAGCGATTTAGAATGAATTATAGAATTTTCATGTCTTCATAACTGTTTCATGTTTCGTTTCCTATCACCTATATCACAGTCCTATTTAAAAATATATATATAATAAGTCCAACCACTTCTTCTCGGGCCCCGGGCCCCGGAACCGAATTGAAATAAGTTCAAATATGTCACAATAGACTTTATACGTTGCTTCCAAATAAATATGAAAGAAATTTGATAATTCATAATTACTATCTTGAATTCTGTTTATGAGACATTGGAAGTAATTTGTGTTCAGTCAGATTCGCCATTAAAGCATGAATAATTTCACGCATTGAATTTAAATACTATTAGAACTTCCAACGAAATAGCATGATGTTTTGTTGCCACTCAAAAAGCTTTTCGAGTGAAAAGTTTCTGGCTGAACGGTTCGATAATCAAACAAAATTGACATTAACAAATTACCTACTATTCGTCACTATTCGTTAATTCAAAATTTTCACCCGAAACCTTGGGATGGTACTGGGGAAGATGAAAGTGATCAGTTTTGATGGCGTCACGGTTCGAGTTTGACAATATTTAGTATTTTGCCCAAGAATATATCTCTTAGAAACATAAGTTCCTGAGAGATCTGGACTAAAGAATAAGTTTATCCTTCCTTACTTGTTTGTATTAGAGAGGCTTCAAATTTTGCAGTTCATTCGCCTCTAAAGACAAATCTATTACTTTATGAATATTTTACGATAAGATTTCTGACGAACTAATTTCCATATTCACTCAACTCGAAGTTTTTTTTCTTCTAAACATTCACTCAACTCAGAGGTTCGTTTGGTGATGTTTTGTTTTTGAAGTTCGAATGAGCTAATATTTTGCATAGGGTATATTATCGTGCAAATCAACATTTCGCAGCAAGTTCCGAATGAAAAATCAAGATAACTATTTTTATTGGTACCCAAAACCATACGGTTCGTCTTGTAATCCGAAAAAAACCTAAGTACCAGAGTGTTTTTTGTCGAGATATCTAGACATTTAGACATTTTAAGACATTTGGCATTCAATTTTTTTTACGAAAACCCCGGTTTCCTTTACTCCCCTCTTGAGTGATTTTTCGATTTTCAAAAAATTCAAACTTTGACCGCTTTGCGCCACCCTCCCTTAAGTCAGATTGAGCTGATATTTGGCATAGAGTGTTTTTTCGAGGTGGTGAACATTTTTTATGAGGTAACTTCTAGATATTAGAGATGACCATTTTCATTGGCACCCCAGTGTCCAGTCTTCAGGAAACATACGCAGCGCTGCGCTTGAGTTTAATTTTCATCAGCGCGCGTTCAAAACAAACAGGTATTCTCTCTTGGTGCGAAGTGCACAAAATTCATAAACACGACAGCGCAAAATGTACCCGGCGCAGAATTCGGATATTAAACATCTCTTCTCACATGTGTGATGCGCGCCTCATTCTACACACACACACACATCAAATTCTAGCGCCCGCTTTGTCTTCACTCGTTCTAAGCAAAGCATAAACACAAAAGCGCGCCTTCATGCGAACTGTATACGCTTGTGTGAAGAAGAAATATCTCAACAGAGAGAGAGCTATCCAGATTCAAACGCACAGTATTGAAATACGGCGCAAGCACGGCGCAAAATTCAGCGCAAAACTGGGTGCAAAACGTCGGTGAAAACCAAACATTTCATCTGTGTTCCGGAACGTACTCATTTGCCAGAGCGCATGGAGTGGGAGCTCAACTGGGTACAAAAATCTTGTTGCGCATCAGCACTGAGTTGCATTCTGAAGACTGACGGTGTCCAAACCAGAATTAACGGCCAGGCAGGTTCTAATCTGTATTTGGTGGGACTTGAAAGGAATAATTCATTATGAGTTGCTTCCGTATGGCCAAACACTAAATTAAGATCTTCATTGTCATCAACTGGGCCGTTTACGGCTATAAACTGGCAAAAACGGTCAAAATTGGCCAACAGAAGAGGAGTTGTGATTCATCAGGACTACGCAAGGCCACACACGTCTGTAGTGACTCGCCAGAAACTCCGGGAGTTTGGTTGGGAAGTTTTAATGCATCCACCATATAGTCCGGACTTGCCACCAAGCGTTGACCACATTTTTCTCACATTGCAAAACTTCCTGAGTGATGAGAATTTGGGATAAAGAGAAGAAGATGTGATATTCGATTACTAGAATGTTTTGCCAATACAGACCAATACTTCTGTGAGAAAGCCATTATGAAGCTACCTATAGAATGACAACATTTCCACAACAAAATATATTTTCATATTTGACCCAAATCGGACAATCCGAACCATTACACCATTCATGGACGGTTTATTTTTTACCTACCGTGAATTCAAACCAACTAACTTAGACAGTTATCAGGTATGCTATAAAGGAGCAATTCCAAATGAAATCGACAAATGACAAAATATGAGTATTTTTGATTCGAATGAAAGTTTGTATTTCTTTTGGGTTGGAGGAAATATGAGTTTCCCACAGCATTTGGGAATTTTTCGACTCAAGTGTAACAAAAATTAGTCATACCGAAATAGTATCTTAGAAAGAGTTATAGAGTATTGATATCCAAAAATTAAAAAAAAATATATTACTTTTTTTATTTACGAAAAAAACTTTAATTTGCAACATCCAAAATATATTAGGCTGTCAAAAAAGTCCTGCGGTATTTCCGCGAGGTGTCGTTGTAAACGCGTAGTTCTAGTTGTATTTATTGTATCGAGTCATACTGTAGCTTGCTGGAAAGGCGCTATAATATAGTCCTTGACAGTGTTTTGTTTGGTTCAGTCGTTCGTGAGTTATAGTGTCGCAAATATGGAGCAAAATAAAGAGAAAATCCGACATATTTTACAGTACTACTACGACAAAGGCAAAAACGCATCTCAAGCTGCCAATAAAATTTGTGCAGTTTATGGACCCGATACAGTTTCCATTTCCACCGCACAACGATGGTTTCAACGTTTTCGTTCTGGTGTAGAGGTCGTCGAAGATGCGCCACACTCCGGAAGGCCTGTCGTCGAAAATTGCGACAAAATCGCTGAATTAGCCGAGAAAGACCGGCATAGTAGCAGCCGTAGCATCGGCCAAAAGCTGGGGATAAGTCATCAAACCGTTATTAACCATTTGAAGAAGCTTGGATTCACAAAGAAGCTCGATGTATGGGTGCCACACACGTTGACGCAAAAAACATCTTTGACCGTATCGACGCATGTGAATCGCTGCTGAATCGCAACAAAATCGACCCGTTTCTGAAGCGGATGGTGACTGGCGATGAAAAGTGGGTCACTTACGACAACGTGAAGCGCAAACGGTCGTGGTCGAAGCCCGCTGAAGCGGCTCAGACGGTGGCCAAGCCCTCATTAACGGCCAGGAAGGTTCTGCTGTGTGTTTGGTGGGATTGTCAAGGCTGCTTCCCTATGGCCAAACGCTCAATTCGGACCTCTACTGCCAACAACTGGACTGCTTGAAGGTAGCACTCATGAAGAAGAGGCCATCTTTGATAAACAGAGACCGCATTGTCTTCCATCAGGACAACGCCAGGCCACACACTTCTTTGGTGACGCGCCAGAAGCTCCGGGAGCTCGGATGGGAGGTTCTTTTGCATCCGCCGTATAGTCCGGACCTTGCACCAAGTGACTACCACCTGTTTTTGTCCATGGCGAACGAGCTAGGTAGTCAGAAGATAGCCACAAAAGAGGCCTGTGAAAATTGGCTATCCGAGTTTTTTGTCAATACGGAAGCGAGCTTCTATAACAGGGGTATTATGAAGTTGGCATCTCGTTGGGAACAAGTCCTCGAACAAAACGGCGCATATTTGACTTAAAACAGATGATTGTAACTAATTTTATGAACAAATGAAAATTCAAAAAAAATACCGCAGGACTTTTTTGACAGCCTAATATATACAGTCAT
This sequence comes from Toxorhynchites rutilus septentrionalis, assembly GCF_029784135.1. Classification (NCBI taxonomy): domain Eukaryota; kingdom Metazoa; phylum Arthropoda; class Insecta; order Diptera; family Culicidae; genus Toxorhynchites; species Toxorhynchites rutilus. Next base: position 33,204 of record NW_026600130.1, on the reverse strand, counting down.
TCCACGCCAAACCGATATAGTGGATCTCAGATTTTCGTCAAAAGTGGTAGTTTTGTTTTTTATCGCAAATTGTTAGACCCGTTTTTTTTTATTTTTTTGATAGGGTGACCATTCCCATTTTAGGGTGGTCCGAAAAATCTTTTTTTTTCGCATTTTTGCTAAAAATGCCTTTTTTCAAAAATTCATAACTATTGAACCACTGGACCAATTCAGATTTTCGACATATTAAATTAAAGCCAATTAGCTGGTATTTTTTGGAAAAATACTACAGTTGCAGAAAATTTAAATAATATTTTCATTATTATTGGTTGTTCATGGTCTCGGAACCAAAAGCGCTATATTTTTTATATTTTTTCCTGGAAAGCTGAGGATTTTTCCAATAACATATCTCGAAACCAGCGAAGCGTTTTTTTCGTTTTTGAGTTATGATTTTTCAAAGTTTACCAATGGTTCAAAAATAATTTTTCCCTATTTTCCCAAAAATGACTTTTTTCAAAAATTTATTACTTTTGAACTACTGGACCGATTCAGATGATCGCCCTATTAAAATAAAGCCTACTAGCTAGCTTTTTTTTTTTACAAAAAATAACACACTTTCCAAATAATTGGATTATAGTCACATACATCCAGTCTAGTCGCATAGAAATATTGCACGAAAACCGAAAACATGTTAACTTTGAAAAATCATAACTTAAAAAGGAAAAATAACACCTCTTTGGTATATGGATATATTATGTGAAAAAGCCTTCAGGAAAAAATATAAAAAAATATGGCGCTCGTGGTCCCGAAACGATGTGAGCTATAAAAATATGTATAATCAATAATTACGAAAACAAAATCCATTTTTATTCAGAGTGTGTTATTTTTTGAAACAATACTAGCTCATTGGATTTAATTTGATATGTCGATTATCGGAATCGGTTCAGTAGATCAAAAGTTATGATTTTTTGTAGTGGAAAAAATGGGGGAAAAATGATTTTTCGGACCATCGGTTAACTTTGAAAAATCATAACTCAAAACCGAAAAAAGACACCTCTCTGGTTTCTACATATGTTATGTAAAAAATCCTTAGCTTTCCAGAAAAAATATAAAAAAATATAGCGCCTTTGGTTCCGAGACTATGAAAACAATAGAAAACGAATACAATCAATAATAACGAGAGCAGAATTAAAATTTTCTACAGTTATAGTATTTTTTCAATACTATAACTAATAAGATTAGGTGCTTGGCTTTAATTTGATATATCGATCATCTAAATCCGTGTTGTATTTCAAAAGTTATGAATTTTTGAAAAAAGTAATTTTTGGAAAAAAAAGAAAAAGTTGATTTTTTGGTTAACCTTAAAATGGAAATGGTCACCCTAATGAAAAAAAATAAAAAATACGGGTCTAATGTTTTGCGATAAAGACAAAACTACGAATTTTCAAGAAAATCTGAGAACCACTATATCGGTTTAGCATGGAATGGCTGTAATTTAAAAAATGGGTACAAGATAGTAAAACTATTATTGACGAACTTTGTGGAACATCGAATTTTCATGAATCTTCGAAACTTCGATGTTTTTGTATGTTAACAATTATTTTTAGCCACAAGTTATGAATCCTAATGTGATTTAAAATAAGAAAGCTCTTAATCAATCTCCTTCTAAATGCAGCCATTCTCGAGATATTTGAAAAAAACATTTCTGATTTATTGTCTTTTTCAATTTTAGTTTTTTTAAATTATATATGCATTTTGAATTTTTTTTTAATTTTTTCATACAAATGAAAAATTATGAAATTTTATTAATTTGCTTATAATTTTCAACAACTTTTCCAAATACATCATTTTGGTAAAACTATATGTTTAGGAGTTACGTTGAAAAACATTATCGCTACGTTTTGCATTAACCCAGATGTCTTCAAATGTTTTTCAGCGTAAGTTTAGTAGCTGAGAAATAAAAGGAGAAACAGATAACATGATTGTAGCATGAAAAAACAGTTAGTCATTTGTTAGAATATACGTTTTAATTTTAAACAAATAATTCACTATTTGATAGCACGGATTTTGTAATTTACGCGGGGTTTTACACACCAGGTGTCCTCCGCGTAAAAAGCGACTCCAGTGTATTTCATATTAAAAAATTCAAATAAAAATAAAAGACAAATAAACAAAGAAAAACTAATTTAAAATTTCACGTTTTAAGATCATAAAATTTTTAAGTTGATGATAGATATAATGGTTTTTACTCATCTAGCTTTGTGCTACCCCTTATTCACGATAATTTAGATTTCTAGCAAAAATAATGGTTTTCTTCTTCTCCAATCTAATATTATATGTTGAAAACAGGAAAACAACATTCCTGCCCTACAATGATAAATTGTATGAACTTATCAATCACATATATCTCGAACAAAATGAGGAAATTATGTGAATGAACTTTTCCGTCTCAAACTCGACAGGCAGTATAGCGAAACACGTCCATATCACATATAAATAAGCATTCAAAGTAGTTCTGAATCACAGTTCACTCGAGTCGGCGATCACAGCTACAGAACACCACCACCACCCACAATGATGAAACTTACTATATTTCTACTGTTTGCAATGACAATTGCTGCGGTTAACTGTTATCCGGGAGGTTTGTTTAACGTAAATTAAATGTGATAATTCTTTTCTTACACTGTTTAATCTAGGATTGTGCGGTTTACACGAAATTAATACATGTGGAAGGATCAGGTCAGGACCATGCGGGTGTGCCTGTGCTCCCGGATACGTGCGAAGTTTGGTGGGAGCTTGCGAATCTACGACCATCTTGCATGAGACGACTCGTTGGGGACATCCAGGGTATGCCTTAGGATATGGATATCCTGGTTGGGGTTACCGCGGATTGCCATATGCTGGAATTGGTCTGATTTAAACAACAGATGAGTTTGAATATGGTTTCAACTTTTCTATGAATATGGAAAGGCCCTGAATAAATCATAGCATAATGTCTCCGAAACGGTTCAACGATTTATTGAAATGGAAACATATCACAGCCCCATCATTGTGGATTAATAAAAAAATGTCCAATTACTTTATGCGGGTCTCCGATATTGATTTGACAACACGACTTTTCTGGGTGACAACACTGATAAACTATGCGTGAAGCTTTTCCCAAAACCTTGACGAAATACATCATTTAACTATCGCTGAAGGAAATTTCAATTGTATACTTTTCAAAACAACTCGAAGATTCATTGGCCTCTGGCTAAACTCACACACCAAATGGAAATACATTGTTGATTCTACTACTCGTGATGTTCATGGTTTTTTGTTCTGAGAATCGGATTCAAGGCCTGTGAGAAACTGTTGTGTAAAGAACTAAATGTACTTTCACTCTATACACAAGCCTATGTTCTGCAATTTTTAGGCCATGGAAAGTTCTTCCAGTTTTTATCTGGAAGTTAGTAGTTTCCAGAGATATGTAAGAAGTCGGTTGAATTGAAGTATTTAGTGCAGGATATAACAACAATCTCCATAGAAAAAACTAACCATTTGAATTTTATTGTTGTGTTCAAGGGCGAAACATTTAAAAAACAAAAATTTCAGAGTTTCATAACTATAGAACCAGGAAAAACTCTCACTCCTTTACAAAATTAATGTCAATTTCACATGAATTACAATAAGTTTCTAATTCGTAGGTCATCTTTAGTTCTCCATTAGTTCAAATAACCCGTTCGGAGTGATTTTGACTAAGCTGTGTCATGTTGTAGTGTGTATCTTGTTCAATGCAGAGGATACTGCTCGTTTAAGCTCTTCAAATCACTCATACTGCTTGTAAGCTGCATCTACTATTCGTACGATCACTCCTCATAAGTTCTTCATTGAGTTTTGATCTGGTAAATAAACTGACCAGTCCAGAATCTGAAGCCCCTATTCATTGAACCATGCCATGACTTTCCGGATGTTACGAATTGATGCCAAATTACCCAATTATCACGGTGTTTTTGATCCAAAAACAGAATTAAACGATTCTGAGTTACTTCAATTGCACTTCTGACTGTACATTGGTGTTGATGAAAAGCTCTCTGAACCAGGCCGTTTTGAAAATATTTTCCTCCAACCATCAAACTGCCGCCTGCAAAGTTACGAGTTGAATAACTACATGACACGTTCCGTAAGTCCTTCCAGTATGAAGAAATTCCATTCAAGTTGTAATTCTTTTTATCAGAGAAGTTCTCCAGATATAGTGGAACCCGTGGGATTAGCTTCTACATTAGGTTTAAGAACCGCAGCTTTGGAGATGAGATTTTTATGGTTTGGGGAGAATTTTCTCAAAAAGGATTAGGTAGCTTACCATCAACACGAATGAACAGTCAGAAGTGCAAAGAAGTACTTAAGAATCATTTACTGCTGTTTTTACATCAAAAACAATAATCACATTGGGTAATTTGACATCAATTCATAAAGTCCGGAAAGTCATGGCATGGTTCAATGAATAGGGGCTTCAGATTCTGGACTGGTCAGTTTATTTACCAGATCAAAACTCAATGAAGAACTTATGAGGAGTGATCGTACGAATAGTAGATGCAGCTTACAAGCAGTATGAGTGATTTGAAGAGCTTAAACGAGCAGTATCCTCTGCATTGAACATGATACACACTACAACATGACACAGCTTAGTCAAAATCACTCCGAACGGGTTATTTGAACTAATGGAGAACTAAAGATGACCTACGAATTAGAAACTTATTGTAATTCATGTGAAATTGACATTAATTTTGTAAAGGAGTGAGAGTTTTTCCTGGTTCTATAGTTATGAAACTCTGAAATTTTTGTTTTTTGAATGTTTCGCCCTTGAACACAACAATAAAGTTCAAATGGCCAGTTTTTTATATGGAGATGTTATGTCCTACTCTAAATACTTCAATTCGAACAACTTCTTACATATCTATGGAAACTCAGAAAAAATGAGTGGTTCTATAGTTGTGAAGCGCAGTGTATGCTAAGTGTAGAAATGCGAAATAGGAATTTTACTAACGAATCGTCCTAGCTGTCGATGTAGTTCTTGTCAATCTGAGTTGTTGGAAATATCTGGTAAAGCGTTTTAACATTTGGAAAAGTTTCTCCATTTACAACAAAACGAGTTTATCTAATGAGCATAGTTCTGAAAAGCATTTCACAGGTCGATCTTTGTGTCTTGAAAACATGATTTTCGGGCAGCGTTATGTTCGATGCGCTAGTTACAAAAGAAAGTTATTATTTCCTCGAATAGTGATTGGTTATGAATAGGGTCTAGATAGCGAGGACTACCATACAAACGAAACACAAATTTCTGCATAACTCGAGAACTAATCAAGCAAATGGAGCCAAACTTGGCATGTGAGGATTATATATTCCTTTGATGGTTTGACATACCTCCGTCCTTTGAAAGAAGAATGAGGGTCCCATAAAAATATTGCACATACCAACCACATTAACAACTAAACACGACAATTGAGAATTTTCGTAAAACTCTGAAAATCTAATTCCCAAATGTTCTTCAAAACATAAGAAAAGAATAGTTCGATTTGAGATGTCATATTATTTGCAAATAATTGAAGAATCTTGAGCGAGAATTGTGTCTGAAAATAAATTCATATTATAATGACGAGTTTTTGTAGAAGTACTAGGAAATTTATAGTAAAAGAAAATTGTATAGTAATTATAATAGTACCATATAAAGCGTGCATTTAATAATGCAATTTATTAAGCATGAATTAAGATACAAAGCCTAACTTGTAAGAAATTTGTATAAAACAAACAAAAAATGAAATGAGTATAGATTTATGTAAAAAATGTACCTCGTTGCCGCGTGCACAATCTTATTTTAACGTCCATATAAAATGAAACGAAAAATTGATTTCTGATGTTACACCACTAATGAACGGCTCCATCGTGAACTCATGCATTAATACATGATACTTGAGAGAAAGAAACGAATTCAGTCTGGAGTGAGTCACTTCGGCATATTGAAGTGACTCACTCCAGACTGAATTCCATTCGACGGTGAAGAATGAAATGAGCACGGAGCGTCGTAGATGAGATAGCAACGAAAACGCCCGAATGACTGTTGATTTATGTTGACAGAGAAACTGTTGGAGGAAGCGAAAACTCATTTCCAATTGAATGCGAAAGCCGATGGTTGCTAACCTCAGTTGAATATGACTCTATCAAGTCCTGCTATCGAGGCCTTTCTCGAGACATTTTGTAAAACTCATTGTGAACTTTCAATGTTGAGAAAGGTTGATTGCTCGCCGGTTTGAGCGTTTTAGTAACAACAATATCAAATGACATCTCGCGTATCTTTTGAAAATGGCCTATGGGCCATTCTCTTCATTGATCCCTTACAAAACTTTACAATTCTTATACTTTCTATATGTACTACGCGCGTGACGTTCAAACTATTGTAGACTAATCCGTTCAATAAAAACATCGTCAGGTACAATAACAAATGAAAAAAAAAGTCTGCATAGAACTGTTCACATACATTATCCGTTCGTATAAAACATCGTCAGTTAAAATTTTCGCCATAAAACAACATAAAATTCATTCAGCTTCCGCGTGTGAAATACAGCTTCTCATAAATTCTGCTAATGTTGTTGCACGTTTAATATGTCTTGGCATCGAGTTGAAAAATTTTTTTCCTTTAAAATACAACGAATTTTGTGAAGCACATGTCAAGAAATTGAATGTTCTCAATTTATTCGCGTTTCTAGTGTTATAACTACGAAAGTCACTTTCTCTTTCAACTCGATCATACAAATATCAAAGTACCAAAACGTTAATTACTTTAAAAATGAACACCATAGTTAAATAAACAATTCTTATTGCGCGGATAACCATTACAAAGCGCCCAGCATCAATGATGAGGAAGTGAACCTATTAAATTTCAGTATTAATCGCATTATTTTATTCTGCAAGCGCTGTAATTTCGATATTTGTGTTCCATTGGCTAGCAATAGAATGGAAGAACAATAGTCTAAATGAAGAGAGATGATTGATTAGAATAACTGTATTTTGCTGCAAATAGTTAAATCGGCATAAGATTTCAAACTTCTTGTCAATTTTCTTGATGACATTGTCAATGTGAGGGTTGAACTTAAGTTTGTCATCAATAATCACGCGATATTCAATCTCTCGAACACGGTCAATAGTCTCATAATTAATAACAATAGATGTTCTCATTCATTCGATTTCGCGAGATTATCATAATTTAGTTTTACTTATGTTCAATTTCAATTGCTTATACTCCAACCATCTACTTAGAAAACGCTAATCTTCATTCAAGTGCCAAACGTTCTGATATACATCTTTAGCTGCAATGAATAACACAGTGTCCTTTGAGTTCTGTCACAAAAATAGTTTTCAAACTATTACATGTAGTACTCCTAATTCCAAAGCACTTAATCGTGTTCAACAACAAGGGCCTAGAAATTGTTTCGAAAGCGCATTCTGGATACAAAAAAAAAACAGCAGTAATGGTTTCTATATCATCTCATTTTTCATTCAATTTTGCAAATAACAAGATCAATGCGGTTTCACAGATATGACCTTCCCGATATCCCAATTGTTCTGGTATCAGCAAAGAGTTACAATCTTCGATAAATAATTAAAATAAATATTAAGATAAAGTGTACCATATGTAAAATGTTGAACAACGATCTGTACCATTTAAAAACATTTTTCATTGTTCCCGAAGCAGAAGAATGTATTCGAAGGATACACTATTTATTAATATTCATCACGGAGATTTAGAAACACATGCGGAATTGATGTGTATAAACTGTTCCTTATCCAGCACCGTTTGATATTGTGAAACACGTGTAGAACACATATAAATAATCATTCGAAGCAGCAATAGATCACAGTTCACTCGAGTTTACGCTAATCTACAGAACACCGCTAAACACAATGATGAAACTAACCGTTTTTCTACTATTTGCAATGACAATTGCTGCTGTTAGCTGTTATCCGGGAGGTTAGTAGAACGTGACTTAAAACTGATAAATTCGTTCACACGCTGTAATTCTAGGATTGTGCGGTTTACACGAGATTAACACCTGCGGAAGGATCAGGTCTGGACCATGCGGATGTGCCTGTGCTCCCGGATACGTGCGGAGTTTGGTGGGAGCATGCGAATCTACGACCATCGTACATGAGACGACGCGTTGGGGATATCCAAGGTATGGATATCCCGGATGGGGATACCGTGGCTTACCGTATGCTGGAATTGGCCTCATTTAAATAATCGTCATGAATGAATATAATTTCGCTTTCATGTTTATGGAAAGGAGCGATTTTGAATGAATTAAATAACGATCATGTCTCCAAAACAGTTCCGGAATGAAATAACAAGATATCACAGCACCATACTTAAAAGTTATAAAATATGTACTGATCATTTCTTAACAAGTGCCCGAAACCGATATGACGAGAGTTGATTAACACTAGATTGCCCAAGCAAGTCATTTTGACTACTTTTCAATTTCAATTAGTAATATAATTATGACACAATTTCCTTAAAAGTTGTGACTTATTGTACAACTTATAAATACACGTATTAATGAGTTGTACAAAAAGTCACATGTGTCATGATTACTTTTCTAACTGGAACTGTCAAGCAGTCAAATTGACTTGCTTGGGCAATCTAGTATTAATAAAGAATTAGACATTGTTCAATTATCTTAACATATTAAGGACCGTAGAGAAATCTGTAAGACATACGCCTGGGACCACACGTTTTGGGGTAAACTTGTACGCTTCATTTGTTCGGATTCCACGATCGTTTACTTCGGTGTGGATGAGACGAAGGCGAGCCATCGATAGGCCTTGTTAGATTCTTGCAGATCAAGGATTTAACCATCAAGTGTAAAAAACACGGGTTATTTCTTGATACATTCGTAACAGACGGAACGCGAGACGGAAACACAAGAAAACTTGTGAGTGGCCCTTAATATGTTAAAATTTAAAAAATCGCGGGGTTTTATCCGAGACACGACCTCTTAGGACGTAGGACCACACGTTTTTTTTTAATTTGTTGGTTTATAATTTCGGATATTATTTTGCGAATACGTCGAAAATTCATAAATAACTCGTTAGTAGAAAGTTCCGGGGACCCCGAAAAGGTTCAATGGGTTGCGTGGTTCTGTAGAATCATTCCGAGAAGCAACGATTCTTTCTTGCCTTTGCGAGAACAATCACTAATTGGTCATATGTCGCAATTTGTTTCTTTATATCAATGCATGCATTACAATGAGTATTTAACGAGAGACATCTTCCATGCATCATCAACAAGCATCAAACACGCGCCTAACAGATGCACACAGTTGCAGCGAAAAAATGACACATCGCGAGAATGACCGTTTATGAAAAATCGTTTCTCGACTCTCGGTCAAAACCGTTAACAAAGCTAGGAGCTTGTTGCATCAGAACAGAGCCGATGCGCACGAGAGCAAACACAAATGGCAACTAAAAGTATCGAACATGTGCTATTTACATGTACAGTAAATGAAGTTCTAAGTTTCGCGCAACGAAAACGAGCAACACACACAAAGCCAAACACTGATGGCTAGAAGCGACCTATAATCATTTGCACTCTTCTCTTTTTTCGCCTGATTGTGATTTGGATGATTGTGTTAATTGCAATGACAGATGCACTTCATACTATGCAAGGGTTGAGTTTTCTTCGCAAATATTTTCTTTTCGCTATCCCCCTTCGTTGTTTCTATTCTAGCGGCTGCCCGTTATAGACTGCTCTGTTCGGGGAAGCACACAAATGGATGGAACAAATGTATGGGGAAATGGGAATGCTTCCGATTTTCATCAATTTAAACAATATTCAGACTATGGGATTGTAATGTACAGCTTATCAAACAAATATTAGAAAATTTCCGATTCGATTGGTATGCAAATCGTTAAAATCCGTTCGCGGCAAAAATAGTTATTAACGTTAACTTTATTTCATAAAAACGTGACCAGTTTCCTGATTTGGCACCCTTAATGTAAGACGTAGTCCTACGTCAAGAATATATTTTCTTAAACTCAGATATAGCAGGTGCTCTATGTGTCAAAATAGCAAAGTGTTCGACCACAAGCAATATGAGATTGTATAGCAGGGGTTCCACTGAGGAAACTGACACAACTCGAAGGTTCGTTCACTTTTATTACATTCACGAACCTAATGGAATTGTGTATGGGTATATTTACTATTAGCAATGTTTGAATGTATGCCATTGAGAAATTGTTGAGCAGAGAACGTGTTGAAACGGGCGATCTTTATGAAAAAATCGATCTTGTCGAATCGATTCTCCAAACGGCGTAGGGATCGATCCACTGATTAAATCGGAACCAAAGAATCGATCTTTGCCGAATCGATCTTTGAAAAATCAAAAGATCTTTTTCCAATTTATCTGTTTATTTTATAGGAGTGTCGTGTTCTTAGACATGGAATACAAATTTCATATTTCTATCCAAAAATCAAAAACATTTTGTTTTGATCCTCAGCAAATTTAAAGTCCAGAAAAACATTTTCCAAGGCATTCCTTTTGTGACGACCAGGAATCTTTTTATCAAGCACTAGCTGACCCGGCAAACTTCGTCCCGCCCAAAATTTGTTTTTTGTTATTGTTATTTTGTTTGTAATACTTTCAAACATTCACGTTTTCTTACTAAGCGCAAGTTCATGAGTCCAATCGTAGTACTGTTCATTGATTGATCTTCTAATCGATCCCGTTGAGTTTACCTTTTACTAAAAAAAAACACCAAAACTCATCATTATAAAATCAGAATATTTTCAGACACAATTCTCGTTCAAGATTTTTCAACCACTTGCAAATAACATGTTTCTCCGCTTGCAAATAACAACCACTTGCAAATAACATGTTGTATGGCAGCCCCACTTTAGAGAGGAGGGTGGAGTGTCTAACCAGTGAAAATATTTGCTGCGCCCTAAAACCTCCATATACCAAATTTAGTTCTGTTCGCTTGATTAATTCACGAGTAATGCAGAAATTTGTGTTTCATTTGTATGGCTGAACAAAACCATACACTCCGTACGGGTAGGCCAATCGTCGTGGAAACCGACAAAATCGTTGAAAACATCCAAGTAGACCGGCATGTGAGCACTCGCTCGATTGGCTATGAACTGGGTATAGACCATAAAACCGTTTGGAACCATTTGTAGAAAATTGGATTCCAAAAAAAGCTGGATGTATGGGTGCCACACGAGTTGACGCAAAAAAATATTTTAGACCGAATCAACGCCTTCGATGCACTGGTGAAACGGAACGAACTTTGAAGAAGATGGTAAATAGTGGTGATAAAAAGTGGATTACATTACATCACAGACTCCGTGGATTATTCAAATAGAAGAGGCTGCTTATAATAAAAATATTAACTTCTGTTGGGTTCCCGGTCATACCGGAATTCCTGGAAATATTGCCGCCGACAGATTGGCCGGTAGAGGCAGAGCATAAGAACCCCCCAATATTCCCATTCTTCGCTCTGATGCGAAACGATGGGTAAAACAGCAGATTCGCTAAAGTTGTGACATAGCCTGCAGAAACAGTAGAACAACTTTTCTTCAAAGAATCAAAAACACCACTCTTCCATGGCATGACAGAAATAACAGTAAGGATAGACGGCTTCTCACCCGTCTTAGAATCGGCCATACAAAGGTCACTCATACATATCTTTTTCAAAGAAATAAAGAAAAACCTCAATGTTCTTGCAATGATACCCCCATTTATGTAAGTCACCTTCTACTGGATTGTCAGCACACACAAGAAGCTAGAATTAGGAATAACATTGGACAGAACTTAAGGGACATATTAAGTAAAGATGAATCACAAGAAAATAATCTAATTCAATTTTTGAAAGAAACAGAACTTTATAAAGAAATTTGAGAAACTAAGAAAGGGTAATAAAATAGAAACCAAAAAAATATCGAAGAATATAACTAAGCGGGGACGAATGGATCGTACGGTTTCAAGCCACCGTGAACAATGGTAAGGAAAAAGAATAAAATTTGAATACAATAAAAAAATTGTAGTACTGGAATCTCCTCGTATTCGGAATAAATTTGCGCATCAATTCAAATTGTCGCGAAAGTTGTGGTGGAATATATCAATATTCAAACAAGAAACAATACTAACATTCCATTAGTTTGGAAAATGTGCGAAAATATACAACAAATTGAGCCGCTAGTTCAAGCGTTCCATTGGATTGCAATTCATTGAATATAAATTCATCATTTCTCTGTTAAAAACCAACATTACAAAAATGTAGCCTTACAATGAAAAAATGAAAGTAATTCCCATACAACAAGTCAACACTAACTTGGTAGATCTTTAAGTAGTGTGCTAAATTTATAAATAAGAGTGTAGCTTAACAACAACAACAAAACAATGTTTCTGCCTTAAAATAAACGGGAAATGATACAATCTTATCCATTAAGGATATGTCTAACAAAATGAGGAAATCGTGTGGATAAACTTTTCCGTCTCAATGTCATACAATGTAGTGTAGCGAAATACGTTCATTGCACATATAAATAATCCTCCTAAACAGCACTCAATCACAGTTCTCTTCAGTCTGCTCTAATCTACAGAACATCGCTACCCACAATGATGAAACTCACAGTTTTTCTACTATTTGCAATGACAATTGCTGCTGTTAGCTGCTATCCGGGAGGTTTGTACAACGTGACATAAAACTGATAAGTTCGTTCTCACGCTCTCTATTCTAGGATTGTGCGGTTTACACGAGATTAACACCTGCGGTAGTATCAGGTCTGGACCATGCGGATGTGCTTGTGCTCCAGGATACGTGCGGAGTTTGGTGGGTGTGTGCGAATCTAGGACCATCATTCATGAGACACGTTATGGATATCCAGGATATGCCTTAGGATATGGATATCCTGGTTGGGGATACCGTGGCTTACCGTATGCTGGAATCGGACTGATTTGAACAACCGACCTATTAGAACATAAACTCGCTGCATGATTATGGAAAGGAGCGATTTTGTGTGAAATATAGCCTTATGATGTCTCCGAAACTGTTCTAGAATCATTAGAACAACAAGATATCACAACACTAAATATGTCTAATCGTTTCTCATCAAGTCTTTGTGACCGATTCAAAGAAATTTTCATAATACCACAAACATAATACATTGTACAGCCTCAGTGGAATGGTAGCTGGAACAACTCGAAGGTTCGTTCACCTCTGACGACACTCACGAACCTAATGAAATTGCATAGCTATCTCTACTACTTGTTGGGAAAAGTACGTGCTAAAACGCACTTTTGTTCCATATACAGGCCTATATTCTACTCGATAGAACTCAACGGATACTTTTTCCAGTCTTTCAGTTTCACAGTCCCATCGAAGAGAGTTGGACGATATGTCAGGTCTCCGGCACCGATTGAGATAAAAAGCTCAATTTTGAGCTATTTGGACACTATTTCGATGTGTTCATTCCATATAAAAAAGAATCAAATAAATCTCAATCATATGATACTAGCTGACCCGGCAAACTTCGTCCCACCCAAATATTTTTTTTGTTATCAATATCTCCAAATATTCACGTTTTCTTACTTACGACCATGAGTCCAATCGTAGAACTGTTCATTGATTCATCTTCTAATTGACCCTTTACAATTTACTTTTAATATAAATTTCCTAGGACTTCTATTAAAACTCGTCATTATAATATCAGATTATTTTCAGACACAATTCTCGAAGATTTTTCAACCACTTGCCAATAACAAATTTCTCCGTTACTTGGAATAAATGTTTGATACAGCAAATATGATAGAATAAAGACAGTCCTAAATCGGACAATTCCTTTCTCTTGGTTTGCTAATATCAACACACTCGGTGATCCATTTTTTTAATAGATAGAAGAAGATATAGGAGTGCGTTCTATCACATTAAAATCCATTTCCACTTTCGAACAAAAATCAATTTCGTTAGCGCAAACATCAAATGGACTAACAACGTTTGTCACTATGTAATTGTAGAACATATGCGAATTTCAATTTTCCTAATTTTTCCATTTTCCTTCAGAGTTCTCCGAAAATTTTCAATTGTCATGTTTGGTTGGAATATGTGCGGTTGAAATATGTGTATTACTTATACTGGACTCCCTCTCAATTTCAGAGGAGAATGGGGTGTCATACCATCATAGATACATTTCTCGTATCCAAAAATCTTCACGTCCCAAATTTGGCTTCATTTGCTGTATTAGTTCTCGAGTTATGTAGAAGTTTGTGTTTCATTTGTATGGCAGCCCACCTCTAGAGAGAGGGGAGGAATGTCAATTCACAATAGAAACGTTTTGTGCCCCCTAAATCTTCCACATGCCAAATTTGGCTCGGTTGGTTCTCGAGTTATGCAGAAATTTGTGTTTCATTTATATGGTAGCCTCCCCTTAGAGAGGGGGAGGAGCGTCGAACCACCACGGAGACGTTTATCGATCCCTAAAACCACTATATGCCTAGTTTGATTCCATTTACTTGATTAGCTCCGGAGTTAGTTCTGGAAACATTTCTCGTATCCAAAAATCCTCACATCCGAAATTTGGCTCCATTTGATTGATTAGTTTTCGAGTTGTACAGAAATTTGTGTTTCATTCCTATGTCAGCCCCCTCTTAGAGAGGGGGGAGTAGTGTCTATTCACCATAGAAACGTTCCGTGTCCCCTAAAACCTTCACACGCTAAATTTGGCTCCATTTTACTGATTAGTTTTCGAGTTATGCAGAAATTTATGCTTCATTTGTATGACAGCTCCCCCTTAGAAAGGGGGGAGGAATGTCTAACCACCACACAAACATTTATTGCGCCCTAAAACCTCCACATGCTAAATTTAGTTTCGTTTGCTTGATTAATTTTGAAGTAATGCTGAAATTTATGTTTCATTTGTATGGCAGCCCCTCCTTAGAGAGAAGGGAGGGGTCTCGGACTATCATAAGAACCTTCCCCGGCCCCAAAAATCCCTACATACCAATTTTCATGTCGATCGCTTCAGTAGTCTCTTAGTCCATAAGAATCAGACAGACAGACAGACAGACAGACAGACAGACAGAAATACATTTTCATAGATATAGATAATTGCTGCCAGGTTATCTGTTTTGTATGTCTTTTATGTTTTGCGATGTATTATCATAAATTCAGTTATTTGTAGAAACAACAGAAACTTGAATCTCTAAGCAAATGAGATATGATCTCCCAAAAGTTCATGTCGACGCAAGGAACAGCGCTACAAATTCGCAGTAAACTACAGTACGAGATACTTTCATAAGTCTTTACAGTAAGACTCTCTTACTATGTTTTCTGTCATTTAAGAGAAATACTGAGACTAAATCAGAATTGCCTTTTTCCGACATGTTCATACATGGTGGTCCCAAAATGACTATTCTGGCAATGTTTCTGTGTTTGGATATGCCTTTCCAAATTAGATTTACCTGCAATGATTTATTGTTGATTTGAAACTTCTGTTATTGGTTTGCCATTAAAATCTCCATTCAGACCTTGTTCACGCAAATTAGAAGAAATTATTAAGCTGTAGCCAATGTTGTCCGTTAAATGCAGTTGAAAGTCAATTAGAAAACGTCAATCCAACTCCGAGGTGCTGTGGTTCTAGTGAAAATAAAAATATTACCTACGTCTATTTTTACCCGTTTTAACAACATAAGGTCAGATATTGTTATGTATCCCTTCGAGCGCCTTGTCGTTTTCAAACCAATTTGTCAGTCAAATCTGTTTTTGTAATGGTTCCATTTGGTCAACAATCAGTAATTCCTTTTGGAACCTTTTTTTTTTTCTTAAGATGTAGAAGCAGACGAAGAAGAAGAAGAAGAAGAAGGAGAAGAAAAAGAAGAAGAGAAAGATGAAAAAAGAAGAAGAAGAATGATACTCAACGCTTGAATCGCATGCAAGCAGGGTTGCCAACTGTAATTTAGAAAAATCAGGAAGAATGAAAATAAAAATCAGGAGAAATCAGGATTGGGTTGCACAGAAAGTTCGTGCCGATTTTTGGGAGAACAAAAGCATCATTTTTGAAGGCAGACATACATTTATTCAGTTTCATATGCACAGTTGTGTTACACAATCTTGATTCTTTGAGCTCGGTAGATCGAACCGAGTTACAAATCTCGCGAGATCTACAAATTTTTGCAAATAAGCCGTCGAAATGTAAACAACTTTGTCATCAAGTGTTAAAATATCTGACGATTATTTGGTAATTCTGGTGATTGCCACTCACGCTATGTTTTATTACTGCAGAGGTATTTTCACCACGGCTGGAGAAAATGTATACGACAAATGCAAGAGAGCTTCAAAAAACATCAAGTCATTAATTTTATTCAAAACTAAGTGCCTTTCCTGTGTCCTTTCGAGCGTGCAAAGGTGCAAATCTGATTTTTCTTTCACGCCAACATAAAGTTTTTATAAATGTCAACAATGCACCTTCGATTACGCGAATTGCTTTGGAATAGATAAATAATAAACGAAATAGAAAGTAAGTATTATACAACTGCGAATCGGAGAGCTTTCCTATGTAGGCAATCCGTATTCAACTCGAAACTTCTTCGAAACTTTTCTACTATTTCCGATATCGTTACTGAAACTCTTCATTATAACATCAAATTGTCTTCAGACACAATCTTCGTATGCGATTTCTTTACCACCTGCAAAAAAAGTGTTTTTCATTTACATAGAATACTAATTTGACAAGAAGAAGTTAATTTTAATTCATAATTTTTATTTTAAAACCATGTTCATTCCTCCTGAAAATCAATTATTATACACTCCCCGTAACTAGTGAAAAGAAGCTCAACGTCGTCAACGCGAATTATGACAGCTCTCAGTTCCAATCAAGGAAACTTTGGCAGAGATCCCATCATAATTATTGCGGATAATTTTCATTCTGATGAAGTAAAAACAAAAATCCTGATAAATCAGGATCATTTCAGTAAAATCAGGGAAAATAGAGTGTTTGCCAGGATATCAGGGAACGTCAAAAAGTCTGGGAAATCCTGAAAAATAGGAAGGTTGGCATCGCTGCATGCAAGAATGTTACTTCATGTGTTGTGTGGGGGATACGAGCGGTAAGTGGAATTGAAAAAAAAACGACATGTGTTTGAAATGTCGATCTCCCCAGGTTCCTCGGTCTCGAAGTCTGTGTTGGAGAAATATTCCGACCTGCATATACGCTTGTATTCGAATTGTATGCAGCTGTTACTCTGGTTGTTCCTTCGTTTCGATTTGAGGAGCACAAATCGGGCCAAATAAAACGTGGGGTTTAGCGCGTTTGGATCAGGGGTATGACTAAAACGTCAAATCCCTCATATTGCCAGTGTACCCAATATTGCTGCGGTTCACTGACATTTTGGTTCTGTCAATAACTGTTGTTTACAACTCGGTCCGGTTGTATAGTCGAATAGTGAAAAACTTTAAACTCCACTTATGTGAATACCTCCATGTGAAACCGGAATATGAAAATCGCTCATGCAGTTAGAAATAAAGCATACTATCTCCGTGATTTCAACGATTTCAATCCTCCCAAATGATATGTTGGTAAACAAATGGCGCCATATTGATTTTGATTTTGGGTAGCCTAACCCCTGGTTTGGATTACATTCAGGTCCTACGTCAGAAAAAAAAATCTGGAAGAGTGACTTCGGAGACGAATAAATTGTAGGATGAAATTCTCCGTGAACAAAGAAAAAGCAGAAGGAGAAAAATGGCCCTCTGTATAGAAATCCAAGGCGTGGTCCTACATCAAAATATTTTGAAGATGACATCCGAAATATCCTAGGAATATTAGTTCGATGTGTTCATTCGAACAACAAGCACATGTTTAATCTTCACTGATAATTGAATTCCCTGCACACCAGATGGTTGGATAAGCCATATGACGCTCAATTTTATGTTCACAGTTATAAATTCCGATTGAATATACATTCATAACCGGATCGAATTGCTGAATTTTATATTGTTTATTTCACATGATACTTCAGAACTCTGTGGCTATACATAAATTTGTGTACTCACACTAGCAATACCTCGCATTGTTTTTTAGAGGTAAACACTTGTCCAGGATATCCTTCAAACTTCCAGGCATCCAATTCCTTCTGAATCTTTACAGGTGAATCGAATAAACACTCCGCCCATCTAAAAAGTTAACAATATGTTATTCATTTTTTCACAACCGAGAATAACTTACTTACGATAGTTCTCTTACAACATCGGCGCTGCAACTGGACCATGTAGTTTCACCTTGAGTTCCTCTCGAAGAGGACATCACGTAACCGTCTTTTGTGCAAGCATTCCCCGAAGCGTCGTGTCGCATTCCCAAACTAATAAAATAGCAACGCATCAATAAGCAATCGAGGTTGACATATGATAATGAACATCTATGTTACCTGTGTCCAATCTCATGTGCTGCTACATAAACCGAGGTGAAGCCTGCTGATGGATAAGGCTTTCCAAAGACACTGGTCGTCCCAAACTCTGCTATAACGCAGGCGTATGGACCGAGGCAAACGCCTCCTACCGTGGCCAAGCCCATCGTCACCCCGCTCTTGCGACCATTTTCCACTGCATAGAAATCCAATCCGGAAATATACAATCCTAAGTCCCAATGATTCGGATCGTTATCATCTTCTTTGTTTAAATTGTTCTGATACGAGCAAAACGAATCTATGAGCTTCTCTCGTTCCCCGTTGTAGTGCGGCATAGCCGCTGGTTGTTTCTTCATAATCTCCAGATAAACAACCGTAATGTCCACCGGAGTCCCGAGCGAAGGGTGATGATAGAGTGCTTGAATTCCGTTAACATATGCCAAAATGAAATCCTTGAGCTGCAAATCGTCATACTCGAAGTGAGGAGCAAAAATTCTGTACGCTGCTTCATCGAAAAATAACCCAAGCTCTATGGTCAACTTCCGGAGACGAGTCGAGTCACGATTGGCTTCCCGCGTATCGTCCAGCTCATCCAAGTCTTCGATTGTGTAATTCTGTTGATACAATGTATCGCCAAGTAAGTGAATATCAGTATTTCTCGGGATGAATTTGGTCAAATTCACGATGTCATCGGTGTTTACAACGTGTCCAAGGGACGTACTTTTGATGAGATGCCAATTCTGAGGCTCAGTCTTATGGTAGCCGTCACGTTGAATAAGACCGCGGAGGCGACCATTCAGAGGTTGAATCTCCAGAGTCTGGTTTGGAAGTAACACGACACCGTACTGGGAAAGAAAGGTTGTCAGGTTTATACTTTTTGCAAAAACTACTGGAAAAGAACCAATCTTTAGAAATGAGAAACATCACGTATACATACCTAATAAGACTATTGTCATACGTATCTATGATTTATTGTAGACATAGAAAAAAAGCAAATGAAGAAAAAAAAATATTCACGACGATTCGTTTACGAATCGCGTTGAAATAGCGAATTTGGCACAGGTATTTGTGAAAAATGCAAATCCAAAATTGTCGCCGTCATAAAATAGAGATATCGCAGCCAGAGAGTTACTTTTTGAATGCCCTTGAGGTCCAAGGAAGACAACCCTATGTTCCTGTTAGAGACGTGTTGAGAACTCGCGACATCTGCTATATGCAGTTGATCTATATGTTTGTGAAACGGTCTAGTATAAGTATTCAATGCTTTTGTGTATTTCTTTTTCGTTATTAGTTTGTTTGTATTGTCCCCCCATCTCACCGTCGCCCACCCTCGACAGACAGTCGAACACCAGATGCTATCCCTGGTCATTATGCACAATGCTACAGTGCGTGCGGCATCTCTCGGTTGAGCCAACGATACCTCATATCCATATCCCTAACCTGACCCGTCCCACAAAAATGTTGATGTAACCTCGAGTAAACCGCGAGTATTCGGTCGAATCCTACTAAACATAGCAATTAGTTGTAACTTTGTATAAACAAACCTTGAATTAGCGGCTCCGCAAAGCTTATGCGATTGAGCCTTACAAATAAATGAATTGGATAAAAAAATAGAGATATATATGTTTTACAAAGTCACATCAATAAGAGTATCACATGAAAGGTATTGACCAGTAGAACACAGTTATTTGTGAAAATTGCAATTCCAAAATGGCCGCCGCCGCAAAATAGAGATATGTATTTTTTTTCAAAGCCACATTAATATGGGTATCAAATGAAAGGTCTCGACTAACAATTGACAAATCCAAGACGGCCAGTCACAAATGACCAATTACTTTTCATAAACTCCAACTCCCGCATATTGGTATCAAATGGAAAAACATCACCATCCTCAACATCATCAGAAAAAAAATAAGTAAAAAAATTATAGGAGGTTGTGTTCAACACACGACCGCATTGTTAACATAGAACTACGCTGTGGTTTAATTCATGTCGCTTGTTTACTACTGCAGATATTATTTTATAATGCTACGAAAATTTTGAAATAATTATTCTACCAGTTTGGTCGCCCTGAATTGTTTTTTATTATTGTAGAATCATTTGACGATAATTGTTTGATGATTCATTATTGTGCTCGCAGAACAATACATGCTCTAGATAAGCGCAGCTGTCATCCTTAGTGGAGAAAGGTTCACCATAGCGTCAGTTCAATGCATTGATGACAGAAAACAAACAATGCTAACTGCTTGGAAAAAGGCTGAATATTTGCCTCAGCAGAGATTCATTACTAATACCCTAGCGTAAATATTTCCCTTCCGCTATCTCCCCTCCTTGTTTATATTTATCATTACGACTGCATAATTTGCAACACCAAACAATCGTCAATCATAGCATAAAAAACTATGGGTGGGTTATACCTATGATATAACCGCAAGGTTGACGTAGGACTGCCGTTGTCTTAGTAATCATTTGTGTTTTTTTCAATTAGCAATAATCGCACTTCGAATGTTCTTCATTGGGTACGATATCGCCGTTGCGCAAAGCTGTTGAATCAATTATTGATTAAACTAGTGAATGAATGAAACAATTCATGAATTCAATTTGCAAACAAATACCAATTTATGTCAATTCACGCATTATGGTAGTGGTTATCACAGCAAATAGTTATCAACATTTTGCCTAATCATCAAACGGTATGCGTAGAAGTTCAGTGAGCTGGCGACATGAAGGGGCATGCAGTCTTGAATAACCGAGCCAAAGCGTTGCATTTGTACCCGCTTTTGTAGACCGTGTTAGTAAAACGCATTCCGGAGTGTAAAAATGCATAGGGGTATGAAAAGTTCTGCCGAAATCTGGAATGCCGATTTTCCCAACTTATTGGTTTCGGAATCTGTGTTAGGAGCACATATTCCGGTTTGCAAAAATGCAAGCGAATACAAAAGTACTCGCAGCTTGCATCTCTTTTGCAATGCCAATTTACCTTGGCTCCACGGTTTTGAAGTCTGTGTTAGGGAAACATTCTGATTTGCAAAAACGCAAACGAGTACAAAAATACCCGCTGCTTGTATCTATTTTGAAATGCCGATTTCCCTTGGCTCCATGGTTTTGAAGTCTGTGTTAGGAAAACATTCAAATTAGCAAAAGCGCAAACGAGTACAAATGTACCAGCAGCTTGCATCTATTCTGCATTGCCGATTTCCCCAGACTCCATGGTTTTGAAGTCTGTGTTAGGGAAACATTCCGATTTGCAAAAGCGCAAACGAGTACGAAAGTATCCGCTACTTGCATCTACTTTGCAATGCCGATCTCTCCAGACTACATGGTTTTGAAGTCTGTGTTAGGAAAACATCCATTCATTCCTGCGATGGTACCTCAATCGCTGTTCAATTATAACTGAGTGGATTTCCGAGCGGCGCTCGCTTATATACCGATTGGTGATTTCAGTAGCCTGTTTTGAAAGAAATTTTAGGGCTATTGAAACAAGTTTTTGGATCAAAAAGTAACAAGTATATGATGTGTAGACATTTTATCCTTCGAATAAGGTGTTTATAATACCATTTCGTTCAGTTGTTTAGGAGCTATTAACGCTCAAAATCTCGGTCTCCGGCGTAACGCTTTCGTTTTCGAAACTTTGATTTTACACCCCGGTATAGAAATGAAAGACGTAGTCCTACGTCAAAATTAGGCGATTGTTGCATCGTTACAGGGACAATGCACACGGAAGCAGATACAAATGGGGTATCAGCGTAGCGAAGATGCACTATTTTTACACACGTACGTACACAAATATCCATATATCGATGGCTTGAAGCAACTAAATATACACATACTTATCTCCGTTTTGCGCACTTCTCAACAGAAGCTCTTTCTGTTAATATTGCCAGTCTAAATTAGCTTAGGTATCATTCTTTGTGGAGAGAGTTTCCCTACCGTCATGCGAAACCAAATCACTGACAACTGACATTTATTTCCGTGGTGACGATAACCAAGCTTGGCGTCAGTTTGATGCAATGATTGCAATACTAGAGACATCAGCGAGTGAGTAATTTGGCCGCGTCCACAGCTCAATCCGAAACGAAGACATGTGATGGCACAAAACAAGGAAGAACAAGCGATATTCATTGCTTTGAATACAGAACGATACTGAAAGTTTGCCTTCCTTCCTTGCTTGAGACTTTAAACTTCTTCAGTTCATTCGTCTCTAACCTTTCAGTTCATTCGCCTCTACCGATTTCCCCTACGTTGCTCGTCGATAAGTTGTTCGTTATTGACAGCTCTGTTCGGGAAAGCACACAAATGGACAGAACAAATGTATGAGGAAATGGGAATGTTTATAATTTTCAATTGTAATGTATAGTATATCAAACAAATCCGAATTTCCGATTCGTTTGGTATGTAAATCGCCAAAATCCGTTCGCGGCAAAAATAGTTATTAACGTTAACTTTATTTCATAAAAACGTGTCCTGTTTTCTGATTTGGCACCCTTAATAAAAGACATACAGGGTGGGCTATTTAAAGTGGAAGCATCTGGCAACCTCATAACTTTTGACAGAGATGTCAGATTAACAAATGTCATATCGCGTTGGAAGCGTCATTTCAGTACAATTTTAACCATGGAACAATACACACCTAAACAACGCGCTGAAATTGTTCAGCTGTACATTCAAAATAACTTCTCAATTGTGTTAACTAAACGTGCGTGGAAAAATAAAAATAAAGTTAAAACATCGCCTGGAGACAACACTATACGTCGATTATATGCCAAATTTATATCGTCTGGTAGTGTTGGTAATGCCAGTCATCTGTCCAGACAACGACCAAGACGTTTCGACGAGAATATTGATGCCGTTCGAGCCAGTGTTGCAGAGACTCCATCGACATCAGGTCGCCATCGTTCGCAAGAGTTAGGCATCTTTTTATTGCCATTTGTTCGTGAAAATGAATTGGACAATTACTGGTTCCAACAGGACGGCGCTACATGCCATACAGCGGCTGCCACGACCAAATTATTGCGCGAAATGTTCCCCGGAAGATTAATATCGAAAAACGACGATTATGACTGGCCACCGAGATCACCTGATTTGACGCCTCCTGACTTTTTTTTATGGGGATATTTAAAATCCAAGGTATACACTGGTAAACCAAGGACCCTGGCTGCGCTGAAAGACAATATCCGACAAGAAATTGCTGCCATATCGGCCGAAACATTGGGCAAAGTGATGGAAAATGCCGAAAAAAGGGCACATTTTGCGGTCAAGGCCAGAGGCGGTCATTTACGAGATATCATAATCAAAAAGTAGTTAGAACAAATCTCCTTGGACCAAAATAAATGAATTTCAAAAAAAAATTAAAATTCCACTTCTTTACTTTGCTATTGCAAAAACAAATCCTTCCACTTTAAATGGCCCACCCTGTAGTTCTACGTCAAAAATAAAAATATATTTGATAGTATTGCAGATGAAGCGCGGTCATCTGTGCGGGAGAAGTTCGATGCATTGGTTGGCAAACTTCAAGCCTTACATGATCCAGAAGATGCTCCAGTAGTTAAGCTGAACACATATTTAGGGGAACCACATTTGCAAAGAATAAGCGACCCTTTGCTTTGGAGAAATGGAAGAAACTCTGTCCATCCTCGGCTCTACGAAATCGTTCTGAAAAGACTGTATTCCAGCGACTTCAGCGCCATGTGAGCAAATTTTCTCGAACGCAGAACATGTTTGCAGTAAAAGACGGAATAGACTTTCATCATATAACATCGAAAAGATCATGATTATAGGCAAAATTATGCAATGATCATGATTGTGATGAAAATTTATTAGAGAAAAATTAAAATAAAGTAATATTTTTGTTTTTCTATGCACAAATTAATGTTTTAAACTTTATGTTTATGTCTTCCTTCTTTACATATTCAAATAACTCGCTTCTTGAAAAGAGCCATCGAGCCGCTCAAATCAGCCGGCTCGTTTCAATGAACGAGAGCCTCTGAGCCGCTCACTGAAATGAACCGTTTTGCCCAGCGCTACCACTGATCTTCTTGAAATTATGCAGAATTTCGGGCGCTTTTAACCTTTCTCTTTCATACTTCAGGTAAACGATCTTTTTCGTACTGTTTTCATATACCGTTCCCCTATCCAACTTAGTGACCAAACGACCGCGTCTCGTATCATAGATCCATCTTGGAAAAAACATCAACAATCTTGATGTGTCAAATTTAGAATATAATGTAATATGTGCTCAATTTCGATCTAATATGATTTACTGTTGAATGATATTCCACAGCATGTAATACGATTTGTCGCAGTACTTAATTTATTCAAATTATACGTTTATATGACTCTCGTGCTGCAGCTTCCTGATATGTATATATTATGTCGTTCAGTTCAATTTTACGATAGTGCATATCATAAAACCGATGTTTGCTGATTACTACATAATCTGTTGTGACAAATAAAATCCGATTTTTCGCATTTTATACTAGTTTATATATACACGATGTATCCTTTGGACATATGTTATATAAGATTGTGACTCGATTCCACTTCATATACAACTTAGCATGCGCCAAGTTATACGATTTAAGGTTTGCATTGGTTATTAAACAGCTATCCTGCACGGCTATCTGGAATATAATTCTTGATCAGTTCAAACTCGTACATATGATACGGAAGAGATGCTGAAACTGCTTCCGGGCATGCCGCCATTTACCAGATGATATAATGAATATTGTATGCCACATAAAATTGTGTGCAGTAATTCGTTCTATCATACAAATTAGAGATCCAGTCAATGTGTATGGATAAGGGTGATGTAGATGATGGAGTTGGTTAGTAAAGGCGCGTCCACATTATGCCGAATGATGCCAATCGGCCTGTACCAGGCGGCATATTCGGTTCGTTATGTAATGTGGACGCCACATCGGGTGCACGAAGCCGAAGCCCCATCGGATGTACGAAGTCGTCACGACCACACGAAGCACAATGTCGTCAACGCTAATTCACTTCGTTTTTGTTTTGGTTCTACTTTCTCGAACCGGACCCGCTTGTTACGGGTTGGGTTCGGTTCGTTTCGAGTCGGTTTTCGGCACGTCGGCAAGCCCGGGCGGTACGTCCACATTTAGTCGGCTTTATCGGGCGGCCAAGGCCACTCGGCTTAATGTGGATGCGTCTTAAGAGGCTGCAATTCCATAGAAAATCATCACAGTGTCAGTGTGTGTGACGTGAAACATAATCTGCAAACGAACATTATTTCATCGAAAAAGCTATTACTCCCGATGACTTAGAATAAGATCAATAATAAGAATAAGACAATGGAATGAAATCACAATACCATATCTATCCATTAAAAATAAGACAGCTTTATGATTTCATGTATATTTTGCCCCAAAATATCACGAAATCGTAAGCATTTCCAACATTTCTTTGTTTCTTTCCCATAAACTTTATATTCAACTGGCTGACCCGGCAAACGTTGTTCTGCCATATAATGTATTTCTAGAGAATATTCCGGTTGGTAAAAATAACGAAAATATTTCAAGACGGTTTGTATGTTATCGTTCAGATCTGTAAAATTGATCTAAATGATGATTTCCACAGCAAAATATACCTTTTATTTTCAAATTTTTCCTTTTTATTTTAAATATCCTTCTTATAAATAAAGATATGCATAGTAACTTTTTTCGAATTTTTCCAATCATCTCAAATATTTTCCAATGTACTCTATCATTCTAATTTGGGTGAAGACAAATCCACAAAATATATGGACGACGTAGATCTGATCAGCCGTTCTCCCGTGATGATGAGTTATACATACGTGGGAAAAAATCTCTTTTATATATAAAGATGTAATCAATGACGATATAATTTTTTTTGTCCACCATTTGGAGTTCCAAAGGAGTTAATACAACAAATTTCTGAACAATGAAAAGAATTACATTCAAAAAATTGTTCCGAAAAATTACAGTCCTACGTCAAACTTACGTCCGTGCCACTAGGCTCAGATCCTTCTTTTTTTTTTGCTCGGTGGTTTTAGATAAAAATAGTTATATCGGCCAAGATATTGTGTAAAATTTTGTGTTGCAAACAAAATTTCTTGTGCCGAAACGGTAAAAATGTTGCAGGATGCATTTAGTGACTGAACTATGCCGAAAACAAGAGTGTATGAATGGTATAAGGCATTCGAAGACGACCGAGAAGATATGCACGATTTGCCACGTCAAGGACGACCAAGGATCTACCTCTTCAACTGATGAATACATCGACAAAATGAAGGAATGGTGCTCGAAAACCGTCATTTAAGTTTGAGAAAGCTAGCCCGTGAATTCAATATGTCTCAAGAGCCCGCTCGTTGCATTTTGATTGATGTTTTGTGGCATGAGAAAAGTCACAACACGACTTATGCCTAAAGAGCTAAATTTTCTTCAAAAATTTCATCGCAATCAAGTGGCTGGAGAAATGCTTGAACAATCAACTTCTGATCCCGTGTTCATCCAACGTATATTTACTGGCGACCAAGCCAAGGTTGATCAAAACTGAAGGTAATGATGACTGTTTTCTTCGATATTCATGGTGTTGCCCATTCGAAATTTCGTCCGGTATGGGGATAATGTAAAACAGACATTAAAAGAACACACAGCAAACAATATGCACTCCTGGTTCGGATCCAAATAGTGGTTGAGCTGGTTGGCAATCATTAACGCCAATAAAATTTCCCGGAAATTGTTTATTCGCACTGTATCACTTGAAGATTTTCATTTCACACTCACAGCTACTTACGAAATATTCGAAATCACAACTTGTAATTGCCGCAGCCGATTCCCGATCAACATGAAGATAATGGCAAAAATTCGTAGACCGTTCGATATATTCTTCCGTACTGCCATTCTCACTTCGGGTCACAATTTTCGTTTTCCCCGTCACTAGATTCGTCCTAGATTTCAAATTCAACCTCACAACTTTAGTTTGAAATTGAAGCTTCAACACGACCTCTGGTTTTGCGTTTTGTCCAAAATTCTCATCGGCCCCATCGAATGGTTCAACCGTGGGTTGGAACAGTTCAAATAACGGGACATTTTCACGACGATCGCTTCCGAAATAAAATTGAAATTCACGCTCGTTCATCAGGTAGGGCAACTCCTGTATCACCGATGGCACAACCTTGTTCGCCAGTATTAACAGACACACATAACCAAGGATATGCATTGTGAACACTTTTAAATCACATTTTCAATCAACAGATTCGGGATTTACATTGTACCGACACGTCACCGACAAATTGCAGAACGACTCTGTTGCTGGAAGATGAAAACTTCAACAGTTTTATACTTTCTTCTGAATACCTGTCGTGTGCGTATCGAAATTTACATATCACGACACAGTAGCGGATCCCACGAACTAATAATTCATTTTGAACGAATATGCCGCAAACCAGAAACGATATGTCGCAGCAGATGGGCAGAATGGGCGTAGAGTATTTGTTTTACGATTGTTTCTACAAGTGACAATGAAATTATCCGGGATGCGGGTCCAATACCTCCGTGTCCAACAAGTCACATCAGACCCAGTAATTATCAATGATGGGTAGGCTTTTGCGGAATACATGGAATGTTGACGGTTACCACAGAACGAGAATGAGTGACAGCAGAAGATTACACGGTCTGAAACAATTATCGTGGGTGATTACGGAGCGCGTACCGTTGCGGATTCTGATGCAATACGAATTTAGTAGGTCACACATATACACCTTTTCCTCGTCTGTGTTAATAATTACAGGAATGAAAGTATTATGGATTCTTATTTAAATCCAGACGCCTCCAGACGTGTCGTCCAAAACAAACCAGTATCGAGTGGTGCTCATTTGTTACTTTGGAACGCCGTAAGATTGGAAAATCCATCAAATTTACATTAAATTTAGATTTTGCCTGATTTTTAACACTAAAAACATAACCATTTCTCGATATAAATCGCATAGTTGTTTAAAAAAATAATATCAATGTTTCTTTAAATAAACCAGTTTTTTTTTTTTTATTATATCGTTTATTTTTACAGGCTCAGTTACATGAGTTCAAGGAGCCAAACTCCTATCTGTATTGTTACAAGTATATATAAACATTTTTCATTAATTCTAGTGTTAATGAAGTAGAGAACCGATTACTCGCGGTGTACTCGAGTTTAGAAGGGTGACATTTTTTTCAGGAAAAGGAAGGGATATAAGGATATGTTGACAATGTTCACACTCACATTCGCACTCACATTCATCATACTCAATTCTTAAGCCTATCTTATATCTAATATGCATTTACATTTCACCTTATTCTATTTTTAGTAAGAAAGGATTTGATTTCTCGCGAAGGAAAAGGAAAAGGAGAATATAAGGATATAAGGACAATCACACACGAAGATCGATAACTTTTAAGAAGACATATATTTGGGACATGTAATCAAGGTCTAACCGGGCCAACACATCTCTCACCGGCACATTGGGCTGTCTTCCTCTGGCCCGAAGAGAGTTTTCTAAATTCGATCTGGCAACAAGATACACCTCACACGACCAAACAACGTGTTCGATGTTGTGGTAACCTCGGCCACAAGCACAGATATTGCCATCGGCAAGATTAAAACGAAATAGTAGCGCGTCTAACGAACAGTGATTGGACATGAGTCGAGAGAAGGTGCGAATAAAGTCCCAACTCAAGTCCAGACTTTTGAACCATGGTTTGAGGCTAACCTTAGGGATAATCGAGTGAAGCCACCGACCCAAATCATCTTCGTTCCACTTACGTTGCCAGTTAGCGATGGTATTTTTACGGACTAAAGAATAAAATTCATTGAATGCGATTTGACGCTGATAAATATCGCCTTCAATTGCACCTACCTTTGCCAATGAGTCAGCCCTCTCATTACCCGGTATTGAGCAATGTGAAGGGACCCAGACAAAGGTAATGACATAACAGCGTCTGGATAAAGCACTCCAAATTTCTCGTATTCTCTCAAGGAAGTACGGTGAGTGCTTTTCCGGCCTCACTGAACGGATAGCTTCGACAGAGCTAAGACTATCCGTTACAATGTAATGGTGTTCAACAGGTCGTGAGGCGACGCTGTCCAGCGCCCAGTGTATTGCTGCCAATTCAGCAATATACACTGAGCAAGGATTCTGAAGACCGTGTGAGGTGCTAAAAAATTCGTTCAACACTCCAAATCCTGTGGAGTCATTCATAGAGGACCCATCAGTAAAGTACATATTATCACAATTGATACGCCCATACTTTGCAATGAAGATCGTAGGAACGATCCCCGATCGATGATAATCTGGAATTCCATGGATTTTCTCCTTCATGAACAGATCAAAATATACAGAGGAATTGATGTAGTCAGGAAAACAAACACGGTTGGGAATATACGAAGAAGGTTCAACCTGCATGGAGATGAATTCATGATATGAAGTCATGAATCCAGAATGAAAATTTAGCCCGATCAGCTGCTCAAAATTTCCGATCACCAATGGGTTCATAACCTTACACCGGATGAGGAACCGAAGAGATCATAAATTGAAGCGTACGCCTGCCAAAATCTCGTGACTCATGGTATGCGTTGAGGGCATACATCCCAAAGCAATACGGAGACAAAGATACTGAATTCGCTCGAGTTTAATGAGGTGTGTTTTGGCAGCTGATTGAAAACAGAATCTGCCGTACTCCATCACTGAGAGAATAGTTGTTCGATACAACATTATAAGATCTTCGGGATGGGCTCCCCACCAGGTGCCGGTAATTGTACGGAGAAAGTTTATTCTTTGTTGGCATTTTTTACCCAGATACCTAATATGGGCCCCCCAAGTACATTTGGAGTCGAACCATACCCCAAGATACTTGAATGACATAGCATGAGTGATCGGTTTACCCAAAAGTTGAAGCTTTGGTTTTGCTGGTCTATGCTTCCTAGAAAAAACCACCATCTCTGTTTTCTCCGTGGAGAATTCGATCACTAGCCCAATGGCCCAGGTTGAAAAATTGTTCAAAGTATCTTGTAAGGGTTCTTGCAGGTCGGATTCTTTTGATCCTACGCAGACACTACTCCATCATCTGCAAGTTGTCTTAAGCTGCAATTTTGTGTAAGGCAATTGTCAATGTCGCTTACATAGAAGTTGTACAAAAGGGGGCTTAAACAGGAGCCCTGAGGGAGGCCCATGTAAGAGACCCGACTCACTGCCGAATCTCCGTGAGAAAAATTCAAATGTTTCTCACAAAGCAAGTTATATAACATATTATTCAATAGAGGCGGTAGACCCCGAGAGAGTAATTTGTCTGACAAAACCTCTATTGAAACAGAATCAAAGGCCCCCTTTATGTCCAAGAATACTGAAGCCATTTTTTTTTCGGTGTAAGCCGTTTGAATTTCTGAAGAAAGCAACGCAAGACAATCATTCGTACCCTTGCCCCTGCGGAACCCATATTGTGTATCTGAGAGTAAGCTATTCGTTTCAACCCAACGATCAAGGCAAAACAAGATCATTTTCTCCAACAGTTTCCGTATACAAGACAGCATTGCTATTGGGCGGTACGAATTGAAGTCGGACGCGGGTTTTCCGGGTTTTTGAATAGCTATAATTCGCACTTGTCTCCAATCATCTGGAACAATATTATGCTCCAGAAACCGATTGAATAAATTCAACAAGCGATGTTTCGCCACATCAGGGAGGTGTTTCAACAAGTTGAACTTAATTCTATCCGTTCCTGGAGCCGAATTGTTACAAGAAAGGAGAGCAAGAGAGAATTCTACCATCGAAAACTCGGAATCAAGATCGCACCTATCTTGTGGTATATCTTTAATAACAATTTTTTGCACAGGAACGGAATCGGGACAAACCTTCCGTGCAAATTTAAAAATCCATCGATGTGAATATTCTTCGCTTTCATTCGTTGAAGAGCGATTTCTCATGTTTCGAGCCACTTTCCATAATTTTTTCATTGACGTTTCTCGTGACAAACCTCCCACGAAAGTTCGCCAATAAGCACGTTTTTCCCTTTGATCAAGTTTTTAAATTGATTTTCAAGGTCCAAATACGTTTGAAAACTCTCAATGGTTCCACGTTTTCGAAAAGCTTTAAATGCGTTCGATTTATCTTGATAAAGCTTGGAACATTGGCTATCCCACCATGGATTGGGAGGCCTTCGACGAATAGTGGAACCTGGGATGGGTTTCGTTTGAGCGCGAACCGCGCTGTCATAGATCAAACGAGAAAGGAAGTTATACTCCTCCAATGGAGGCAAACCATCTCTGGAATTGATGGCTAGAGCAATCGCGTCCGCATATTTTTTCCAGTCAATGTGTCTTGTGAGTTCGTATGCCATGTTTATAGATTCAGAAGAATTCGACCCAATGGTGATGGAAATTTTGATTGGCAAGTGGTCACTACCGTTGGGGTTCTGGATTACATTCCACTTGCAATCTAACGATAGTGAATTCGAGCAAAGCGAGAGGTCAAGAGCACTTGGGTTAGCAGGAGGTTTAGGTACACGTGTTGTTTCCCCAGTGTTCAAAACGGTCATCTTGAAGCTGTTACAAAGGTCATATTGAAGCTGTTACAAAGGTCATATTGAAGCTGTTACAAAGGTCATATATCAACAATGAACGATAATCTAAAGTCAAGCATAATCTAAAGCAAAACCTCAAAAATGTGTTGAATAAGTTATTCCCAGTTTTCAGTCGAACCAAAGGGTCGATTGAATTCCCCTAAATCTCGTTGGAAATCTCGATCCTCTCCTAACTCTGTTCGAAAGCGGTTAGCGGAGATGCGGGTGAGACAGACAGTGAGAGTGATATAGACAGTGGTTTATTGGTATAGTTATACAGGGTGGACTCGATAACATACAGCCTCCGATTTTTTTTTTCATTGTATATAATCGAATCCTGTACATATTCGAGTCAAGCATTTTTTTTTATTTGTTTTTTATACGTATATTATTAGTTTTTTGAAATTTAATTTTTGATTCATCTCCATAAAGTCATATAGTACCTTTCTCATATAAAAAATCCGAACTCTTTCAGAAGGTGACAGAGGATCATATTTGATGAAAAAATCCTTGTACGGATAAGTTCGAATTCCACCAATGACAGAGTTGTTGAACTTTTTCTCTGCTTCGGTCTCTGTTCGTTTTAAACCGGCTCTAATTTAAAAAAATACGCTGCATAGAACAATTCTGTTGCTTCCATTTGAATGATGAGAAATTTTTATATAGGACTGGCTGACCCGGCAAACTTCGTCCCGCCCAAAATTTTTTTGTGTTATCAATACCTTCAAACATTCACGTTTTCTTACTAAGCGCAAGTTCATGAGTCCAATCGCAGAACTGTACATTGATTGATCTTCTAATCGACCCCGTTGAATTGACCTTTTACTAAAAAAAATCCTAGTACTTCTACCAAAACTCATCATTATAATATCGAATTATTTTCAGACACAATTCTCGTTCAAGATTTTTCAACCACAAGCAAATAACATGTTCCTCCGTTACTTGGAATGAATGTTTGATACAGAAAATATAATAGAATGAAGACAGACCCCTCCTCTCTTCTCCCCTTAGAGAGGGGGGAGGAGTGTCCATTCACCATAGAAACGTTTCGTGCCCCCTAAAATTTTCACTTGCCAAATTTGGCTCCATTTGCTTGATTAATTCTCGAGTAATGCAGAAATTTGTTTTTCATTTGTATGACAGCTCCCCCCTAAGAGCAGGGGAGAAGTGTCGAACCACCATAGAAACATTTTTTGCCTCAAATCTCCATATGCCTAATTTGGTTT
>NW_026600129.1:24853-50000 GCF_029784135.1 Toxorhynchites rutilus septentrionalis | reverse complement strand
GCGTTACGAAAGGGGGGGGAGGTTCAAAATCCGGATTTTTACGTTACGTAATTTGTGCACGACGCCTGAGGACATCGACAAGACAACATCGTTACTGAACGAGCTGAACGGCGAGGAATCGAGGGATTCATTACCTGGCTTGACCTGACCTTAAATGCAATCAGTTTGTTTTAACTGTGAGGGAGCGCAGAAAAGCCGATCGATCAGAAAGAGAAGAGAAGGTGACCAAGAGAGTATCAGCATCGAAATACGGTTCCTCGGGAAGACATAGAAGCAGCCGCCACACACATACACATACACGCGCGCAACTCTTTTCGTTTGCTGGTTATCGAGGGGAAACCTGGAAAGAAATGATCGTTGCTGAAAAATAATCTGCCAGTTCCCCTTGGAATTGAAAATTACATTCAAGCGAGTTTATTTTAATGTTTTCTATCCATATAATACTGCGACCACATACATTTGGTTTTGTGATTTGTCAATCAAGTGCAGTTAACAGGAAAGCTTCTGAAGATTATTCTTCAGAACAAGGTTTTTTGTATCCAATATTGGATGCATAAAACCTTGAGTCTTCAAAGTAACACTCTCGTTTTTGAAGTCACCCAAATATTTATTTATTCATTCATTCAGGATGGATTTAGATTCAACTTCAAACAAATGATCTCTAAATCAACGATAGTCCTACGTCACCCTTGCGGTTATACCATAGATATAACCCACTTCCTGTTTTTCTTGGAATTTACTCAGCAAAAATAATGCCCTTTCCCAACACTTAAAAACGACAAACGGTAAACAGTTTCATCAAAGTGATTTCTTCGATATGGGGATATATTCACTACATCATGTCATGTATTTTTGTTTCAGACTCTGTTGCCTCAAACTGGCTCTACATTAGAAAGTACGCTACGGAAGACGATTCTGTTGCTTTCATTTGAAACACGAGAAAATATAGTGGTGGAACATCTAAATTAGTGGATTTTAATAATATTTTGGAAGGGAAGGACTTAAAACTTAATAATTTTTAATGTGTTTTTATTAATTTTATCCTGAAAAATTATATTAAACAATCTAGTTTTTTTTTCAATCTGTATATAGTCGAGTCCAAAATTGTATATAATTGAGTTAGATCTGTATTATACGAATCAATTGTAATAATTTGTACTTTACATATGTCTTCCGAAATCCGCAGAATTTGTTATATCCAATTAAAATTCCAGTCTCCTGTTGCCCTGTTCAGTGCATATTGCAGAATCGACAACTAGGGTAACTCGCCAAATGTTGAACGCTTAAGCTAGGTGTGTTCTTATATTCTTAATGATAATACATGAAATAACTGAAAATTCCCCAGCATCACTATAGCAACCATTAAGCGTCATTTATTGTTATAATTATTATATTAGCCTTCTCCCCACATTCTTCCAAAAATGAAAGTAAAAGTGACGAACTACTCAAAAGTGTTGAACGTCACTATAATACAGATAAAAAAAATTATATTAGACCACTTACATTGTTCATGAAAACATATTTTTTCAATAGTGTTGTGCAATCCAATCGATGAACACATATCCATCCATTCAACCAAATGTTGAACGATCCTCGCTAGATGTTGAACAGTTAGTTTCTTACCTCAACAATATTCATTCGAGAGACCAAGACGCTTAGAAGTATATCCTAGGGTGGGCCAATATGTGAAAACCACTCCGTAGTTATTATGAATGTATGCTGTTTTGTTTGTAAACAAAACACAATACGCTTGTGCGAAACCTCGCTTGTGATCAGCCTGTCTCTTTCACGCTTCAGATAAATAATTTTCTTCCTGCTTCGTTCCGTACTGTTTTCATATACCGCTCTTCTAACCAACTTAGTGACAAAACGGCCTCACCTAGTATCATATAATCGTCTTGCGTGAGACAAACCGGTAATGTAAATAAACTCAATGACGAAAGCAGGGATGCCAGATATGGGTAAATTGAATATCATTTTGTTTTACTATTTTCTTCAAAGTTTTTCAATTTGCAAAAAATTCCTAGCAATATGTAAGAAAAGAAAAAAATGGGTATAGTCGCAAATTCAAAATCATGAAAGGGTAAAATTGAGTATGGTCCCATATATTAAATTGTTTACAAAAGTGGACGTTTCAGTTACATCGGATTGTTGTCCACGGTATATTTTTTCATTTGTTGATTTGCACACTAGAAAACACCAACACAATTGAATTTTAACTGCAGTTTTATTTACACTTGCACATTTTTGAACAAAAAAGTTATGTTCTTGAAAAATTTCTGGCTCCCTTCTAATGGAAAAGACAATTTGAGTTTATGGGAGTGTTCAACAAACGGAATATGTATTATTCATATATTTAAAGGAATAATATATTATATCGGAATATATATTATTCATATATTTTAGTGTAACAGAACCCCGGATGATTGAAAAACTTCTAAAACATTCTATCAGGCGTTGTGAAAAAATAGTGGCAGTGAAAAAATCGCAGCTGTTTTTCTTATTAAGCTTATTCCGAGGAAGCACTTCCTCATTTATATTTCTTGAAAATTACAGTGCCAAGTGATCATTAATTGCACAATATTTCTAATCGCATATTCGAAGGTAAGGATTATGTAAATGTTATCAATTGGGCTACATAATATGTGTTACTTTCAAATGCAAATGTTTTTGAAGATAGTGTTTGGAAAACAACAATTGTAATTGATTTCTAGCTAGAATTCCTCAGACTGTTCAACATTTGGAAAGTGTTCAACAATTAGCGAGGTACCCTATTCATTGGACGTCATACAGCGTCGCTTCACGACCTGTTGAACATTTCCGTTGTAACGGGTAGATTCCCAGTAGAAGAACGATTGTTCGGGATATTGCAACCTAAGATGTTACATCAATAGTTCAACAACAGCCAGAAATTTGAATAAAAACATTTTGCAATACATGCGAAAACAAACCATGTTTTCGTTTACAATGATTCAATGAATTCCATTGAAATCACTACATTAGTCCCAGCAAAATCTGCTGTAAATGCTATTGAAGAACCACTTTTGGCAGAGAAGACGGCTGCTCTGTTGCTAAAGGCAGAGTCTTACCCATTAACGACCAAGCCATAAAGTTTTTTTTTCAATTTTGATTATTGGCGTTAAAGAAACCCCAATATTCAAGAATTATTTTTTTCCATTCTTACGTTTTCCGGAAAATGATAAAAAAAATCGAAAAATCGCCAAACAAAAACATTGGTCAGAACTTATATTTTTGTTCCTGTAGGAAGTTCAATCCAATGTTTTTTCCCTACACCACAATGTGTGACCTTTTATCAAAGTAATACTGTAGAAAAGTTTACATATTTTTGAATTTTTAAGA
This sequence comes from Toxorhynchites rutilus septentrionalis, assembly GCF_029784135.1. Classification (NCBI taxonomy): domain Eukaryota; kingdom Metazoa; phylum Arthropoda; class Insecta; order Diptera; family Culicidae; genus Toxorhynchites; species Toxorhynchites rutilus. The sequence continues at coordinate 46,640 of NW_026600129.1, read as the reverse complement.
TCTTGTTTTTTGTTAGGTTATGTGAGGTTGTGTACTTTGCGAACATAGTTGCTTTAACCCTTTAACGGGTACCGGCATCTATATTGCCACCAACGATTTTATTTTTTTCTCTTCTTCAATAATAAATTATCACTTCTAACCTTATGTGGTAACTTGTTCTGATGTCTAGCAACTGCCTGATTTTTTGAGCGTTTTTTACCATCAGGTATTTTACGCTAGCCGGGCAGGTGGCAACTATATTGTCACCATTTTTTTTTCAATGTTTTTGATTGTTTTGCGTATTGAAAAAAATGTTTTGTGTATTTTAGAACTTATTGCCCAATAAAGTCATGCAAAATTGAATGACAATAATGGTAAGTTGTAGCTAATATACTAAGCTATAATTTGATGTTAAAACCTTACCATACAATTGCTTTCCAAAGCCAGAAAAAAATATCAAAATTGCTGTTCGATTTTTCGAACGCTTGGCAAAAATGGATTAAAAAGCAAATTGTGCAATCACAATGCTGATGACCAATGTTTTTTCTTTATTTTCGAGTCTTTCAGCTCCTGGGCTGGTTCGTCTCAGGATGACGAATTATGGTATTTTAATAGTATTATGTGTACTCGAATTCTCAAATATTTCCATTAAAACAGGATGAAATCCCACTATAATATTGGTTTACTGCGAATGTTAATACTTTCCTTCAATTTCTACTAAACAATTGGAACTATCAAATTTCTCGTATATTAATTCTGAAATCAATTATTTACACACTGTATTCCGATGCGCAACTGTCCCATAATCCTTCAAAGTGGTTAATATTCATTTGTTTATCATGCTGAATACATGATTCAAACACCTAGAGTGCTAAACATAGGACTCACGTCATGGCCGATCTACAAACTATGACGCCTGAGATCACAAGCGCGTGATGTATTTAGTAATATGTAACGAAAAACGCTTCTGTTCGTTCTAAGCGTAGGTAGCGTGGTAAAAATCGTATTGCTATCGATTCAAACAAATTATCATCTTTTTTTTTTTTTATCTTCGCTTATTTTTCGTCGGCCTATTTCCGCCACTTTAGTGCCAATCACCGACATCAGGGAGGCGACTCCACCTGTTCCTACCTATCAGACTCAACAACTCATGAGCCGGGCCAACTTCTTTTACTTCCGCTCCGAAGGAAGACGTAACCAGAGATTTTTCGCCTCAGAAAATCCCAACGACGCCAGCTGGGATTGAACCCAGGCCGATCGGATTGTGAGGCTGTTACGCTAACCATACAACCACTGGCGCCGTCTAAATTATCATCTTGACGGCCTTTAATCGAATTCGATTTCGAAACACATTTTAATCACGAGGTTGTTTCCAATGCCGAAAGTTATCACTGACAACAACTCAAAGAACACTTCTTTTTTTTTTGTTTCACATGTTGGTTTAGTACCTAAAAAACACGAGAGGAAATCAATGAATTTAACTTCGCATTGTTCCAATAAATGTCACAAATTTCCATTGAGTGTTACAACATTTATATAATTTAATCAACAATGCGCTTACCCTGCACGTGTTTTCCTAGCAATTGCCAATGTCATAAAGAAAACAAACTCTGCATATAATCATCTTACAAATCCTTCCACACGCGATTTATTTTGGTTATGATGAATGCTTTCTAAAATGTATGTAAAATTAACAGAAAGAGACGACAATCCCTGATCACGACGTGTCCGCTTGGCATTGTTACTCGTGTTTTCTCAGATTTATTTTTATCACAGTTATATACGCTGTAACGGTGGTCTTTTAAGGCGATCCATAAATGATTAGACCGTACATAGAGAATAACTGATGTTGAATAAGCACTTTTTGCTCAAAACCGAATGAAATCGGGACACAGTTTCCAGACAGATAAGTATCGCAAATCTTGAAAGAATTTCCGTGATAGAGTTACTATCATACCATCTCACTATGTATCAAAACCAACACAAACCAATTTGTTCGTATAATTCATGACACCGAATAGAAATCAAATGAAAGCGTACATTCACTGGCATTGGGCAATTTCATGTCACCTATTATGACGACATACGGAAATTATTCGACTACTTCTAACCAACAATTACATTTGCGATAAACTTTAACGCAATAATCGCTAGAAATGCAGAAATTCAAAGTACAAAATCATTCAAACGAGTGTAGCTCAACTATTCCTAAAGTTTTTATCTTACTTTCCAGGTTATCGAATTTTTATACTCAAAAAAAGTGATCGTGCGCAAACACTTTACTTACAAATATACTCGTTTTATTGAACAGTAACCGACAATCAATGTGTGCTCAACGTTTAATAATTTTTCCACTGTAACTATTGCCGTAAACCGTAAAAAATGCACAAAAATGTTTCTACACGTGTCTTCTGTTTTTCTCCACTAAACCAGTGAATTCAATATGGCGATCTACAGCCGGCTCACCAAAATAACCGTGAGGTCCAACGACAACCGAGCATACTGTTCGTCATGAAATTGTGACAGAGTAAATTGCGGGATGAAAGTTCCAAAGAGGAACTCGTGGAAAATGGATGGCGCACAAAGTTTGTATAAGGTGGGAAGCATGTTCAGAAATATTTCTCATCTTATATCATGCTAAGATAAGATCAGACAATAGGGGGTCTTTTACGGACCAAATTTCTGTCAGATACGGACCAAATTTCTGTCAGTCGTTCTGATTTCTGATTGGTCGATTTCGATAAATTTTGTAAACAAAGTCAATTTTTCCAGTGTTGCCAATAAAAATAAATTACGTTGGGTTTGTATTGAATTTAGAAAAAAAAATAATTTAATTGATATTACGATACTTAGTTTAGAGGAAATGTGAAGGAATTGTATACACGTTTTACCTAATTATTTTGTTACTATATTTTGATTGAATTGAAAAATTTATATATATATATATATATATATATATATATATATATATATATATATATATATATATATATATACATCCATTTCATGTCAAACCGATATAGTGCTCCTCAGATTTCCATGAAAAGTGGTAGTTTCTTTCTTTATTGCAAAATATTAGACCCGTATTTTTTATTTTTTCGTTAGGGTGACCTTTTCTTATTTTAGGGTGGTCCGAAAAATCATTTTTTTCAACTTTTTCCTAAAAGTGCCTTTTTTAAAAATTCATAACTTTTGAATCACTGAACCGATTTAGATGATCGATATATCAAATTGAAGCCAATTAATCTTTTTTGGAAAAATATTAGGCTTGCCAAGAAATCGAATTTTGTTTTCTTAACTATTGATTGTAGTTGTTTTTTGTTATTTTTATGTTTTTTGTTTTTATGTTTTTATATTTTATGTTTTTTCTTGAAAGCTGAGGATTTATTACATAACATATCTCGATATCAGATAGGCTTTTTTGTGTTTTTGAGTGACTTTTCAAAGTTAACCGGTCGTCCGTAAAATCATTTTTCCACTCTTATCCAAAAATAATTTTTTGCAAAAATTTATTACATTTGAACTACTGAACTGATTGAGATGATCGACATATTAAATTGAAGCCAATAAGCCAATCTTTTTTGAAAAAATATCACACTTACCGGAAAGATAGGATTCTAGTCGCATAGGTCTAGTCTAGTCACATAAGAATATTGAACGAAGACTTAAAACATGTTAAATTTACAAAATAATGACTCTAAAACGAAAAAAAACACCTCTCTAGAACCCTCTTTCCAAGTTCAATACTTTTTTCAATATTTTTTCTATTAAAAATCTACCTCATTGGCTTCAATTAGATTTATTGATCATCTGAATCGGTTCAGAGGTTCAAAAGTTATGATTTTTTGAAAAAGTCATTTTTGGGAAAAAGTGGAAAAAATGAGTTTTCGGACAACACTAAAATGGAAATGGACATAAGTTTAGTTTAATAATAATCTATTTGGTTTCTGATACTAATATATTTTATTTCTACCATGCCATGCTCCTGCTATCAAATTTTCGTTTCCTTGTTTTTTTGTTTTCTCCGCTTTTTAAACGAAAAGATATAATTTTTTTTATAATGTCATTCCTTGTTTTTTCACAATGGAATAAAGTGGATGGCAAAACATACATTTCTTCGGCAAATAAGCTTCGTTAGGTTCCAAATGCGATTTCATATTTCGGAATAGAATTTCCATTGCTAAGAAGAAATTAAAAGTCTCATCATTCACTATGCAGATGGGAGAGTTAGAAGCTGTAGCAAATATGAAAAAAGAGACGGTTGATACAATCTAGGTTGTGTTTTGCTGACTACCAATCTCTTGTTACACTGCTGACATGTTCTTTCCCGCTGAATAATTTTTTTGATGATGAAACCAGCTATATAGAACAACGAATTTTGTTCTGTTCTGTCGAGAAAAGTTTTCGCTTCATCGACGGTGTACTCATAGTCGAATTCAATATTCATATCATCCACATTATCACTAGAATTAGATGAAGCTGAAATTCGATATGATGTCGATGCTGCTTCATTGTCCATCAATTTCTGGGCTGAACATTCTTCACGCCGCTTTGATAGCAAATCTATCAATCCAATAAGATGTTGTTGTGTATCGGCTGTATACGAAGCATTCGGTACTACGGTCATGTATTGCGAAAGAGTCACAATTTTCAAGTTATTGCTGAATTGCAATGGAGTTGGGCGTCGTTGCTTTGCACGAATCAATGAGAAAAGACTCTCCAGACAATCTTGGACGAACCGCGATGTAAATATTTGTGGGTGTCCTTCATGCAAAAGCCGATCTGTCAACCTCACAATTGCATTCGTTCAAACGATTACACTTGTTTGCCATGGTTTCCAATGTCCGTGTCCTACTTGGAGATCATACATTAACCGCACCATGGTCTTCAGATGAGCGATATCCTCGTCATATTTCATAGGATCATTCAAACAAAATACTTTTTCTTCTGCCCTATTATTGATAAGCTCGAACCATCGAGCAAAGTCTTCTATGAAGCATGCGGTAGTAAGAAGCTCCGGTAATTCTCGTATTTCCGCATGAAACTTCAATGCTGCAGCCACCGTCCTGTTGCAATATTTTGTTGCGTTGCATACTTTCATTTTATCTATTGAAGATGTTCTGTTGTCAAAGCACACATCCGAGGCCGTTAGTCTGTGACAAAGCCGCAACGTGTTGTTTATTTCGGAGTTCACGATTGTGGTTAAATGGTCTCGATGAACAATATTGGATGTTAGCTTTTTTTCACGAACATACCAATCCGGAACTTTCAGGTAGACATTGTTCAACCAGCCATGTACTGTATTTTTAAATACGTGTACGGGATCGGGTATGATCTCTAGCATTCTGTTCTCAGCGTTTGGATGAGGTATCGCAGCATTTAATGTCTCATTTTTGCGACGAATATCGATCCCCAAATCCTTCCACATGCGCTGGTTTTCGGACCCGGAATCGGTTGTTATAAAATGGACACGCAAACTGATTCCCTCTGCTCTTGAAACTGCAGACAATACAGCATTCTTCAAAAACTCTTTTTGTATAGAGTTGCCGGTGTACTCGAAAGCAACCACCTGTTTCCAGCGCGCTGCGATTCCAACTAGCATGAATACCAAAGCTTTACAGGCTAAAGTTTGGGACATAGGAAGCGTTGTTGTTCCAACAAACTGCTTCGTATTTTGGCAAAACTCATTTGCCTCGTCTATGCTCATTTCGTCTAGAACCAATCCGCAGTCCTTTTCTTCAACCGACATTGTGGAGACTTTATGTTGTAGCAGCTCGAATATATCTTCAAGAATACCTACAAAATATCATTTCATATATTAACATGCGATGAGACATATGATTATAATTACATACCAGGACTGAAACGAACTCCTTCAATTTGGCGTAGTAGAGTCCTCGTGGATGGGAACGGGAAGCCTTTTTGAATAAGCTTGTCGTATCCACCTTGACATGCAAACCGAATTTGTAAATTTTCCGTAATCGTTTCATTGGACCAACGTTTCACTTTTTTAACCTCTCCTGTTAATAGCTTAATTTGATCTTCTCTGAAAAGCTTCTTCAAGGGTTGTTTTCCACGAATTCTCGAGGTCAGATATCCGCATTTTTTCTTCCATTGTTTTACAATTCTATTAGCGGTTACATCAATATAAAATATTAGAAAATAACATATTTTTTGACACACTACCTTTTCAGCTTGGAAATTTGATGTTTCAAACGAAATATTTCTTCCTGTAGTTGTTTATCTCCTTCATATACGTCAACCAAATCATAATTGTTCTCAATACTTTGTATCTCTTCCCATTCCTCATTCGCGGATGCAGCTAAGGTCGGAATTTTCGTAACTCCATTTTCATTGTATTTCCCATCAACAAAATGAGCCTGTATATATACTATTGGGCTGTTTCAAAAGTTTATGATTTGCTCAGCATCTACTATCCTACACGCGAATGATATGTCCACCCATACCTATCATCGCTCACGCACCGTGTTACAGTCGAATACGACCCATCCACATGCCTATCTTATGTCTAGCATAAGGCATCTCAAGTGTTGAGAAAGTTCGTGCACCTCGAGGAAGGTTCTTTTGAAACAAATCAATAGAAGCCATCCTATGCGCGATCAGTGTGACTACCCGCACATATCATCGCTCACGCACCGTGTTACAGTCGAATACGACCCATCCACATGCCTATCTTATGTCTAGCATAAGGCATCTCAAGTGTTGAGAAAGTTCGTGCACCTCGAGGAAGGTTCTTTTGAAACAAATCAATAGAAGCCATCCTATGCGCGATCAGTGTGACTACCCGCACATATCATCGCTCACGCACCACGTTGCAGTCGAATGTGACCCATCCACATGCCTATCTTATGTCTAGCATAAGGCATCTCAAGTGTTGAGAAAGTTCGTGCACCTCGAGGAAGGTTCTTTTGAAACAAATCAATAGAAGCCATCCTATGCGCGATCAGTGTGACTACCCGCACATATCATCGCTCACGCACCACGTTGCAGTCGAATGTGACCCATCCACATGCCTATCTTATGTCTAGCATAAGGCATCTCAAGTGTTGAGAAAGTTCGTGCACCTCGAGGAAGGTTCTTTTGAAACAAATCAATAGAAGCCATCCTATGCGCGATCAGTGTGACTACCCGCACATATCATCGCTCACGCACCGTGTTACAGTCGAATACGACCCATCCACATGCCTATCTTATGTCTAGCATAAGGCATCTCAAGTGTTGAGAAAGTTCGTGCACCTCGAGGAAGGTTCTTTTGAAACAAATCAATAGAAGCCATCCTATGCGCGATCAGTGTGACTACCCGCACATATCATCGCTCACGCACCGTGTTACAGTCGAATACGACCCATCCACATGCCTATCTTATGTCTAGCATAAGGCATCTCAAGTGTTGAGAAAGTTCGTGCACCTCGAGGAAGGTTCTTTTGAAACAAATCAATAGAAGCCATCCTATGCGCGATCAGTGTGACTACCCGCACATATCATCGCTCACGCACCACGTTGCAGTCGAATGTGACCCATCCACATGCCTATCTTATGTCTAGCATGTATATTAACTTCGCACAACATCACCACAACGTTCATCCTCGGTAAATTCGTTCCTCGTTCGCATACACGATAGCCATACACTAGCCAAAAGATTCCCATACACAATTACTAGCACGCATAAAAGCGTGAGAGGGGGTATTGTTCACATGTCCACGCTCGCTTATCACGAGGTAGCTGCACCACATTGATGTAAACGACCCAACACACACAGACGAGCGAGCGAGCGCACGCTTTTTTTCCCCTACTGCATACCTACAGCATACGCTGAGGAGGCATAACAATGGAGAAAAAAAACTCGGAGCGAGAGAGCGGTAACTACCCGTGTGGTGCTACTAGCTGCACTGATGCGATGCGTCTTACATGGGAGGTATTTCAATGTTCGACACACCGTACTGCACAGGGTTCGCATGGCACACGAGAAAGCCACAATCGCCTTAGGCCCCTTCGACGTTCAACGCACGACACGACACCACACACTGGAGTACGTACGTCTCACCACGTAGTGAGGGTAGGGGTTCGACACACGAAACTCACTGGATTCGATACAAGCTCAAAAGGTTTACCCTCCCTGGTGCCGACCAGACTCACTGGATTCGATAGACGTTCGACCCTACCGACAGTAACTTGACCCCACCCGTACGGCATCGTACTACCGAACATCCATACAAGCTTCGCAAGTTATGCCTCAAACTTTTCACTCACCAACTTTCCCCACAATAGTGTAAACATGGTCATACCAACGTTGCCTCGGTATGGGTATATACCACACTGGGGACATCGTTATAGGAGTGCCTTGGATAGACTTGTACCGCTAGCCGAGACACCATGCTGGGTCGGGAAATGTTCACGCACCGCAATCGGTACCAGTGCCGGGTGTCGGTCATATTCCGATGGGGGGTAACCCTACTATTGAACTCGTACTTGTACTTGGGCCGTGCCTAAGGTGTTGGTTGTTTCAATAGTTGGTTACTTGTTTCAATAGTTGACATTTTTTCAATAGTTGAACTTTTTTCCAACAGTTTCAGTTTTCCCGTAGGTAAAGATGATGATGTGTGACCAATGTGTGAATGTGTTGTTTTTTTTTTTCAATAGTCATGTACGCGCCGTTGTCGATGTTATACACACTGCGTACTGCGGGTGAGAAATAAAACAAACTGTTGTGCTGTGCTGTGCTTGATGTTGGCTTGGTGTTATTGTATTATCGAATTGGACTTAATACCAGTGCCGGGCCGATGCACACACTGCGTACTGCGAGTGCTGGCTCGCGCAGTGACAAATTAAACAAACTGTTGCGCTGTTGTGTTGTGTGCGCTGTGTGGGGGAGACTTTTCATCACACTTGACACGCGCATTCTTACCCTCGATGTTGCCTTGGTGTTATTGTGTTATCGAATTGGACTTAATATCAGTGCCGGACTGTTGCGCTGTTGTGTTGTGTGCGCTGTGTGGGGGACTTTTCCAACACTTGACACTTTGCATTCCGGGACGTGGACGCGTTCTGGGACTTGGTGTTATTGCCGACGGGGCAGTGTTATACACACTGCGTACTGCGAGTGCTGGCTTGCGCAGTGAGAAATTCAACAAACCGTTGCGCTGTTGTGTTGTGTGCGCTGTGTGGGGGACTTTTCCAACACTTGACACTTTGCATTCCTGGACGTGGACGCGTTCTGGGTCTTAGTGTTATGGTCGACGGGGCAGTGTTTTACACATTGCGTACTGCGGGGGTTGGCTCGCGCAGCGCTGTTGTGTGCTGTATGCTGGGGGGACTTGGACGCTTTCTGGCACTTAGTGTTATTGTCGGCGGGGCAGTGTTTTACACATTGCGTACTGCGAGTGCTGGCTTGCGCAGTGAGAAATTCAACAAACCGTTGCGCTGTTGTGTTGTGTGCGCTGTGTGGGGGACTTTTCCAACACTTGACACTTTGCATTCCGGGACGTGGACGCGTTCTGGGACTTGGTGTTATTGCCGACGGGGCAGTGTTATACACACTGCGTACTGCGAGTGCTGGCTTGCGCAGTGAGAAATTCAACAAACCGTTGCGCTGTTGTGTTGTGTGCGCTGTGTGGGGGACTTTTCCAACACTTGACACTTTGCATTCCTGGACGTGGACGCGTTCTGGGTCTTAGTGTTATGGTCGACGGGGCAGTGTTTTACACATTGCGTACTGCGGGGGTTGGCTCGCGCAGCGCTGTTGTGTGCTGTATGCTGGGGGGACTTGGACGCTTTCTGGCACTTAGTGTTATTGTCGGCGGGGCAGTGTTTTACACATTGCGTACTGCGAGTGCTGGCTTGCGCAGTGAGAAATTCAACAAACCGTTGCGCTGTTGTGTTGTGTGCGCTGTGTGGGGGACTTTTCCAACACTTGACACTTTGCATTCCGGGACGTGGACGCGTTCTGGGACTTGGTGTTATTGCCGACGGGGCAGTGTTATACACACTGCGTACTGCGAGTGCTGGCTTGCGCAGTGAGAAATTCAACAAACCGTTGCGCTGTTGTGTTGTGTGCGCTGTGTGGGGGACTTTTCCAACACTTGACACTTTGCATTCCTGGACGTGGACGCGTTCTGGGTCTTAGTGTTATGGTCGACGGGGCAGTGTTTTACACATTGCGTACTGCGGGGGTTGGCTCGCGCAGCGCTGTTGTGTGCTGTATGCTGGGGGGACTTGGACGCTTTCTGGCACTTAGTGTTATTGTCGGCGGGGCAGTGTTTTACACATTGCGTACTGCGAGTGCTGGCTTGCGCAGTGAGAAATTCAACAAACCGTTGCGCTGTTGTGTTGTGTGCGCTGTGTGGGGGACTTTTCCAACACTTGACACTTTGCATTCCGGGACGTGGACGCGTTCTGGGACTTGGTGTTATTGCCGACGGGGCAGTGTTATACACACTGCGTACTGCGAGTGCTGGCTTGCGCAGTGAGAAATTCAACAAACCGTTGCGCTGTTGTGTTGTGTGCGCTGTGTGGGGGACTTTTCCAACACTTGACACTTTGCATTCCTGGACGTGGACGCGTTCTGGGTCTTAGTGTTATGGTCGACGGGGCAGTGTTTTACACATTGCGTACTGCGGGGGTTGGCTCGCGCAGCGCTGTTGTGTGCTGTATGCTGGGGGGACTTGGACGCTTTCTGGCACTTAGTGTTATTGTCGGCGGGGCAGTGTTTTACACATTGCGTACTGCGAGTGCTGGCTTGCGCAGTGAGAAATTCAACAAACCGTTGCGCTGTTGTGTTGTGTGCGCTGTGTGGGGGACTTTTCCAACACTTGACACTTTGCATTCCGGGACGTGGACGCGTTCTGGGACTTGGTGTTATTGCCGACGGGGCAGTGTTATACACACTGCGTACTGCGAGTGCTGGCTTGCGCAGTGAGAAATTCAACAAACCGTTGCGCTGTTGTGTTGTGTGCGCTGTGTGGGGGACTTTTCCAACACTTGACACTTTGCATTCCTGGACGTGGACGCGTTCTGGGTCTTAGTGTTATGGTCGACGGGGCAGTGTTTTACACATTGCGTACTGCGGGGGTTGGCTCGCGCAGCGCTGTTGTGTGCTGTATGCTGGGGGGACTTGGACGCTTTCTGGCACTTAGTGTTATTGTCGGCGGGGCAGTGTTTTACACATTGCGTACTGCGAGTGCTGGCTTGCGCAGTGAGAAATTCAACAAACCGTTGCGCTGTTGTGTTGTGTGCGCTGTGTGGGGGACTTTTCCAACACTTGACACTTTGCATTCCGGGACGTGGACGCGTTCTGGGACTTGGTGTTATTGCCGACGGGGCAGTGTTATACACACTGCGTACTGCGAGTGCTGGCTTGCGCAGTGATAAATTCAACAAACCGTTGCGCTGTTGTGTTGTGTGCGCTGTGTGGGGGACTTTTCCAACACTTGACACTTTGCATTCCTGGACGTGGACGCGTTCTGGGTCTTAGTGTTATGGTCGACGGGGCAGTGTTTTACACATTGCGTACTGCGGGGGTTGGCTCGCGCAGCGCTGTTGTGTGCTGTATGCTGGGGGGACTTGGACGCTTTCTGGCACTTAGTGTTATTGTCGGCGGGGCAGTGTTTTACACATTGCGTACTGCGGGTGCTGGTGTGCGGGTGTTGTGCACTTGAGACTTGTCATTCCAGGACATGGAATGATTTCACACACACGTACGATTGCATACTACCAGGCGCAAAGCGATTTAATGAAAAAAGAGAGAAGCCGCCAGCGCGGACAGCACTAAGCTACCACGGTGGGACTTCTCTCTTACGGAACACGACGCACCCGGGCAAGACTGCGCAAGCTACTGTGCCGCGCCGATGCTGATGGGGCAATGTTACACGTACTGCGCGCTGGGTCGCGCAGTGAGAAATTGAACAAACTGTTGCGCTGTTGTGTGCTGTATGCTGGGGGGACATGGACGCTTTCTGGGACTTAGTGTTATTGTCGGCGGGGCAGTGTTTTACACATTGCGTACTGCGGGTGCTGGTGTGCGGGTGTTGTGCACTTGAGACTTGTCATTCCAGGACATGGAATGGTTTCACACACATACGCGGTTGCATACTACCAGGCGCAGGATGAAATAAAAAAAAAGTAAAGTAATATCCAGCGAGGGGAATGGCTTCACACACGCACTTGGTGTTATAGCATTATCGTACTTATCGCCGATGCTGCGTACTGCGGGCGTTGGCTCGCGCAGACTGTTGTGTGCTGTGTTGTGCTGGGGGACAACACTTGACAGTTGTTATTCCCGGCCATGGGATGATTTCACACACACGCACGATTGCATACTACCAGGCGCAATGCGATTTAATGAAAAAAGAGAGAAGCAGCCAGCGCGGGCAGCACTAAGCTACCACGGTGGGACTTCTCTCTTACGGGACACGACGCACCCGCCCATCACATAGCGCATCGCAAGGGCAATACTGCACAAGCTACTGTGCCGCGCCGATGCTGATGGGGCATTGTTACACGTACTGCGTGCTGGGTCGCGCAGTGAGAAATTGAACAAACTGTTGTGCTGTGCTGTGCTGGGGGGGGGGACTTTGCCAAAACATGCTACTTTGCATTCCAGGACATGGTGCACAGCTTATACCGCTAGCAGAGACACCTCGTTCGATCGGGGCAACTTGGGACACCGTAATCAGTACCAGTGCCGGGTGTGGGTCGGATTCCGATGGGGGGTGATCCGGGAACATATTTCTTGGACTTAGAATATTGTTCGGACTTAGAATTTTTTCGACTTATGACCTCGTTTCTGGGACTTAGCCGTAGAACCAGATGTAATGCGTGTTGCATAGATTAAGGCGCAGGGGAATTTAATAAAAAAGAGAGAAGCCCCACACATTTAGGGGGGCTTCTCTCTTTTTTATTGGACGATACACAACACATAACATACATGACATAACACTGACCTAGAAGCAGTATTTACCACCGTATTTTATGACCCGCTTCCACCTCGCAGGTAGGGAATCTATGCCTCTGGCATAGAACGTAGGAGGCTTGCTATCGAAGAACTCTTTTAGGAATGCGCTCATCTCGTCCTTAGTCCTGAAGAGTTTATTCCTAAGCTTATTACTCAATGACCTGAATAAATGGTAGTCCGATGGACTGATGTCTGGTGAGTAAGGAGGATGGTTCAATATGTTAAATCCCAGGCTCCTCGCCTTATCTATCGTTTCATGTGCCCTATGGCACGGAGCGTTATCGTGTAGTAGGGGTACCGGCCTATGTTTACTCACTCCCAGTATACCAGCCACCTTTTCCAGCTGCTTCTGATATCGTTTACGGTTAACAGATACACCCTTGTCTAGCAATTCCCAGTGTATAATGCCTCGTCGATCCCAAAACACACAGAGCATGTTCCACTTGCGATTCATCCTGTCTTTGGCGATTGTCTTCGGCATGGCGCCTTTTACGATCCAATGTATGCCTCTGTGAGGCGCAAACATGGGTATCTTAGATTCATCACAAGTGACCAAATTATCGAGCATACCCTGGTCTCGTTCACTTTGTCTGAGTAGTCGTTGGGCTAGTTTCACCCGCTTTGCAAGGTTGACTGGGTCTAGCTTGTGTGGGTGGTATCCCATTCTTTTTGGCACATAGTTTAGTTTATGCAACGTTCGCATAACAGTCGCTGCCGAACAGTTGTATTTCTGGGCCATAGACCTCGTAGATTGCTGGCTGTTTTGTTTCACATCAGCAAGCAGTGTTGCTGTGTTATCGATTGCCTTCGGACGGCCTTTGCGTGGACGATCCGCGCAGTTCCTGTCGGTATCGAACCTTTTGTACCACATCGTAACCGTTCTACGAGTAACAGTTTGTCCATATGTGGAATTCAATGCCAAGAGGGTGTCCGACACTGAATCACCCATGTCGTAGTGGTGCAAGATGAACATTCTTGTTTCAGTTCTAGATAGTCTTATGGTTTGTATATCATATTGACTAGCATCTATCGGCTCTAGGACAACTCTGAGTTCTTTCAGAGAGTCTAATTGGATCGTCTGCTGTGTATCAAACGACTCTATGTCTACAGAAGGGGACTGGGGTAGTTGCATCACTCTGGATGACGATGCTAGTGGTTCCCATGATACTGATAAGGGTGGCGTTGCTAAGGGGTGGTCAGACCATTGCTGCTCACTATTCGATTCCACGTGTAGTGGGTCTTGTGTCATTTCGGATGACGATGGCGATGCTAAGGGGTGGTCAGACCATTGCTGCTCGCTCTTCGATTCTTCGTACAGTGGGTCTTGTGTCATTTCGGATGGCGATGACGGTGCTAATGGGTGGTCAGACCACTGCTGCTCGCTCTTCGATTCTTCATCCGGATTTATATCTATAACCGGAGAAGGGAATAGCGATGAGGACGAGGACGAGGACGAGGACGAGGACGAGGACGAGGACGAGGACGATGATGATGAGGACGATGATGACGATGAGGACGACGATGAGGACGACGATGCCACTGAGTTAACACAACAAGGACACTTCTTAGGGTGATGAATACGCTTCGATCTTCGCATTGGGTTGGTTTTGCTTTTCATGTGGTTCCCACGAGTCGCTAGGGAAAATATATGGTCGACTGTGGACTACCCTGCCATACCACAGCAAGGGCAACATTACTGTGAGGTTTGCCCCGGTACCCCACAGGGTCCGTTCGCGGCTTCATATTTGTATCGCCCCTTCCACCATTCAACTATCGGCACGGATCGTATACACACCTTAAGCTTTGGGGCCCGAGTGCCCCCTTCTCTGTCTGCATACGACCTAAGGTCCCACCGAGGTTGGTTACTCGATCTTTCCGAAGGTTGCTCGTATCCCAGTCGGTACCACGGGGAGGTAGAGATAGGAGTTGCTGAATCATAGGCTACCATCATAAATGGATCATCATAATGAGTTATATGTTCGCTGTATTCAGCCATTTACCGACCACTGTTTAATATATACATGTGGCCCCGAAAGCAGTGCATAAGTATTGATCCATCCTTTCCAAAACTTTTGCAACACACCAATAGCCACACCATAGGAATTTCCAAGGGCATCGCTATTGGGCTGTTTCAAAAGTTTATGATTTGCTCAGCATCTACTATCCTACACGCGAATGATATGTCCACCCATACCTATCATCGCTCACGCACCGTGTTACAGTCGAATACGACCCATCCACATGCCTATCTTATGTCTAGCATAAGGCATCTCAAGTGTTGAGAAAGTTCGTGCACCTCGAGGAAGGTTCTTTTGAAACAAATCAATAGAAGCCATCCTATGCGCGATCAGTGTGACTACCCGCACATATCATCGCTCACGCACCGTGTTACAGTCGAATACGACCCATCCACATGCCTATCTTATGTCTAGCATAAGGCATCTCAAGTGTTGAGAAAGTTCGTGCACCTCGAGGAAGGTTCTTTTGAAACAAATCAATAGAAGCCATCCTATGCGCGATCAGTGTGACTACCCGCACATATCATCGCTCACGCACCACGTTGCAGTCGAATGTGACCCATCCACATGCCTATCTTATGTCTAGCATAAGGCATCTCAAGTGTTGAGAAAGTTCGTGCACCTCGAGGAAGGTTCTTTTGAAACAAATCAATAGAAGCCATCCTATGCGCGATCAGTGTGACTACCCGCACATATCATCGCTCACGCACCACGTTGCAGTCGAATGTGACCCATCCACATGCCTATCTTATGTCTAGCATAAGGCATCTCAAGTGTTGAGAAAGTTCGTGCACCTCGAGGAAGGTTCTTTTGAAACAAATCAATAGAAGCCATCCTATGCGCGATCAGTGTGACTACCCGCACATATCATCGCTCACGCACCGTGTTACAGTCGAATACGACCCATCCACATGCCTATCTTATGTCTAGCATAAGGCATCTCAAGTGTTGAGAAAGTTCGTGCACCTCGAGGAAGGTTCTTTTGAAACAAATCAATAGAAGCCATCCTATGCGCGATCAGTGTGACTACCCGCACATATCATCGCTCACGCACCGTGTTACAGTCGAATACGACCCATCCACATGCCTATCTTATGTCTAGCATAAGGCATCTCAAGTGTTGAGAAAGTTCGTGCACCTCGAGGAAGGTTCTTTTGAAACAAATCAATAGAAGCCATCCTATGCGCGATCAGTGTGACTACCCGCACATATCATCGCTCACGCACCACGTTGCAGTCGAATGTGACCCATCCACATGCCTATCTTATGTCTAGCATGTATATTAACTTCGCACAACATCACCACAACGTTCATCCTCGGTAAATTCGTTCCTCGTTCGCATACACGATAGCCATACACTAGCCAAAAGATTCCCATACACAATTACTAGCACGCATAAAAGCGTGAGAGGGGGTATTGTTCACATGTCCACGCTCGCTTATCACGAGGTAGCTGCACCACATTGATGTAAACGACCCAACACACACAGACGAGCGAGCGAGCGCACGCTTTTTTTCCCCTACTGCATACCTACAGCATACGCTGAGGAGGCATAACAATGGAGAAAAAAAACTCGGAGCGAGAGAGCGGTAACTACCCGTGTGGTGCTACTAGCTGCACTGATGCGATGCGTCTTACATGGGAGGTATTTCAATGTTCGACACACCGTACTGCACAGGGTTCGCATGGCACACGAGAAAGCCACAATCGCCTTATGCCCCTTCGACGTTCAACGCACGACACGACACCACACACTGGAGTACGTACGTCTCACCACGTAGTGAGGGTAGGGGTTCGACACACGAAACTCACTGGATTCGATACAAGCTCAAAAGGTTTACCCTCCCTGGTGCCGACCAGACTCACTGGATTCGATAGACGTTCGACCCTACCGACAGTAACTTGACCCCACCCGTACGGCATCGTACTACCGAACATCCATACAAGCTTCGCAAGTTATGCCTCAAACTTTTCACTCACCAACTTTCCCCACAATAGTGTAAACATGGTCATACCAACGTTGCCTCGGTATGGGTATATACCACACTGGGGACATCGTTATAGGAGTGCCTTGGATAGACTTGTACCGCTAGCCGAGACACCATGCTGGGTCGGGAAATGTTCACGCACCGCAATCGGTACCAGTGCCGGGTGTCGGTCATATTCCGATGGGGGGTAACCCTACTATTGAACTCGTACTTGTACTTGGGCCGTGCCTAAGGTGTTGGTTGTTTCAATAGTTGGTTACTTGTTTCAATAGTTGACATTTTTTCAATAGTTGAACTTTTTTCCAACAGTTTCAGTTTTCCCGTAGGTAAAGATGATGATGTGTGACCAATGTGTGAATGTGTTGTTTTTTTTTTTCAATAGTCATGTACGCGCCGTTGTCGATGTTATACACACTGCGTACTGCGGGTGAGAAATAAAACAAACTGTTGTGCTGTGCTGTGCTTGATGTTGGCTTGGTGTTATTGTATTATCGAATTGGACTTAATACCAGTGCCGGGCCGATGCACACACTGCGTACTGCGAGTGCTGGCTCGCGCAGTGACAAATTAAACAAACTGTTGCGCTGTTGTGTTGTGTGCGCTGTGTGGGGGAGACTTTTCATCACACTTGACACGCGCATTCTTACCCTCGATGTTGCCTTGGTGTTATTGTGTTATCGAATTGGACTTAATATCAGTGCCGGACTGTTGCGCTGTTGTGTTGTGTGCGCTGTGTGGGGGACTTTTCCAACACTTGACACTTTGCATTCCGGGACGTGGACGCGTTCTGGGACTTGGTGTTATTGCCGACGGGGCAGTGTTATACACACTGCGTACTGCGAGTGCTGGCTTGCGCAGTGAGAAATTCAACAAACCGTTGCGCTGTTGTGTTGTGTGCGCTGTGTGGGGGACTTTTCCAACACTTGACACTTTGCATTCCTGGACGTGGACGCGTTCTGGGTCTTAGTGTTATGGTCGACGGGGCAGTGTTTTACACATTGCGTACTGCGGGGGTTGGCTCGCGCAGCGCTGTTGTGTGCTGTATGCTGGGGGGACTTGGACGCTTTCTGGCACTTAGTGTTATTGTCGGCGGGGCAGTGTTTTACACATTGCGTACTGCGAGTGCTGGCTTGCGCAGTGAGAAATTCAACAAACCGTTGCGCTGTTGTGTTGTGTGCGCTGTGTGGGGGACTTTTCCAACACTTGACACTTTGCATTCCGGGACGTGGACGCGTTCTGGGACTTGGTGTTATTGCCGACGGGGCAGTGTTATACACACTGCGTACTGCGAGTGCTGGCTTGCGCAGTGAGAAATTCAACAAACCGTTGCGCTGTTGTGTTGTGTGCGCTGTGTGGGGGACTTTTCCAACACTTGACACTTTGCATTCCTGGACGTGGACGCGTTCTGGGTCTTAGTGTTATGGTCGACGGGGCAGTGTTTTACACATTGCGTACTGCGGGGGTTGGCTCGCGCAGCGCTGTTGTGTGCTGTATGCTGGGGGGACTTGGACGCTTTCTGGCACTTAGTGTTATTGTCGGCGGGGCAGTGTTTTACACATTGCGTACTGCGAGTGCTGGCTTGCGCAGTGAGAAATTCAACAAACCGTTGCGCTGTTGTGTTGTGTGCGCTGTGTGGGGGACTTTTCCAACACTTGACACTTTGCATTCCGGGACGTGGACGCGTTCTGGGACTTGGTGTTATTGCCGACGGGGCAGTGTTATACACACTGCGTACTGCGAGTGCTGGCTTGCGCAGTGAGAAATTCAACAAACCGTTGCGCTGTTGTGTTGTGTGCGCTGTGTGGGGGACTTTTCCAACACTTGACACTTTGCATTCCTGGACGTGGACGCGTTCTGGGTCTTAGTGTTATGGTCGACGGGGCAGTGTTTTACACATTGCGTACTGCGGGGGTTGGCTCGCGCAGCGCTGTTGTGTGCTGTATGCTGGGGGGACTTGGACGCTTTCTGGCACTTAGTGTTATTGTCGGCGGGGCAGTGTTTTACACATTGCGTACTGCGAGTGCTGGCTTGCGCAGTGAGAAATTCAACAAACCGTTGCGCTGTTGTGTTGTGTGCGCTGTGTGGGGGACTTTTCCAACACTTGACACTTTGCATTCCGGGACGTGGACGCGTTCTGGGACTTGGTGTTATTGCCGACGGGGCAGTGTTATACACACTGCGTACTGCGAGTGCTGGCTTGCGCAGTGAGAAATTCAACAAACCGTTGCGCTGTTGTGTTGTGTGCGCTGTGTGGGGGACTTTTCCAACACTTGACACTTTGCATTCCTGGACGTGGACGCGTTCTGGGTCTTAGTGTTATGGTCGACGGGGCAGTGTTTTACACATTGCGTACTGCGGGGGTTGGCTCGCGCAGCGCTGTTGTGTGCTGTATGCTGGGGGGACTTGGACGCTTTCTGGCACTTAGTGTTATTGTCGGCGGGGCAGTGTTTTACACATTGCGTACTGCGAGTGCTGGCTTGCGCAGTGAGAAATTCAACAAACCGTTGCGCTGTTGTGTTGTGTGCGCTGTGTGGGGGACTTTTCCAACACTTGACACTTTGCATTCCGGGACGTGGACGCGTTCTGGGACTTGGTGTTATTGCCGACGGGGCAGTGTTATACACACTGCGTACTGCGAGTGCTGGCTTGCGCAGTGAGAAATTCAACAAACCGTTGCGCTGTTGTGTTGTGTGCGCTGTGTGGGGGACTTTTCCAACACTTGACACTTTGCATTCCTGGACGTGGACGCGTTCTGGGTCTTAGTGTTATGGTCGACGGGGCAGTGTTTTACACATTGCGTACTGCGGGGGTTGGCTCGCGCAGCGCTGTTGTGTGCTGTATGCTGGGGGGACTTGGACGCTTTCTGGCACTTAGTGTTATTGTCGGCGGGGCAGTGTTTTACACATTGCGTACTGCGAGTGCTGGCTTGCGCAGTGAGAAATTCAACAAACCGTTGCGCTGTTGTGTTGTGTGCGCTGTGTGGGGGACTTTTCCAACACTTGACACTTTGCATTCCGGGACGTGGACGCGTTCTGGGACTTGGTGTTATTGCCGACGGGGCAGTGTTATACACACTGCGTACTGCGAGTGCTGGCTTGCGCAGTGAGAAATTCAACAAACCGTTGCGCTGTTGTGTTGTGTGCGCTGTGTGGGGGACTTTTCCAACACTTGACACTTTGCATTCCTGGACGTGGACGCGTTCTGGGTCTTAGTGTTATGGTCGACGGGGCAGTGTTTTACACATTGCGTACTGCGGGGGTTGGCTCGCGCAGCGCTGTTGTGTGCTGTATGCTGGGGGGACTTGGACGCTTTCTGGCACTTAGTGTTATTGTCGGCGGGGCAGTGTTTTACACATTGCGTACTGCGGGTGCTGGTGTGCGGGTGTTGTGCACTTGAGACTTGTCATTCCAGGACATGGAATGATTTCACACACACGTACGATTGCATACTACCAGGCGCAAAGCGATTTAATGAAAAAAAGAGAGAAGCCGCCAGCGCGGACAGCACTAAGCTACCACGGTGGGACTTCTCTCTTACGGAACACGACGCACCCGGGCAAGACTGCGCAAGCTACTGTGCCGCGCCGATGCTGATGGGGCAATGTTACACGTACTGCGCGCTGGGTCGCGCAGTGAGAAATTGAACAAACTGTTGCGCTGTTGTGTGCTGTATGCTGGGGGGACATGGACGCTTTCTGGGACTTAGTGTTATTGTCGGCGGGGCAGTGTTTTACACATTGCGTACTGCGGGTGCTGGTGTGCGGGTGTTGTGCACTTGAGACTTGTCATTCCAGGACATGGAATGGTTTCACACACATACGCGGTTGCATACTACCAGGCGCAGGATGAAATAAAAAAAAAGTAAAGTAATATCCAGCGAGGGGAATGGCTTCACACACGCACTTGGTGTTATAGCATTATCGTACTTATCGCCGATGCTGCGTACTGCGGGCGTTGGCTCGCGCAGACTGTTGTGTGCTGTGTTGTGCTGGGGGACAACACTTGACAGTTGTTATTCCCGGCCATGGGATGATTTCACACACACGCACGATTGCATACTACCAGGCGCAATGCGATTTAATGAAAAAAGAGAGAAGCAGCCAGCGCGGGCAGCACTAAGCTACCACGGTGGGACTTCTCTCTTACGGGACACGACGCACCCGCCCCATCACATAGCGCATCGCAAGGGCAATACTGCACAAGCTACTGTGCCGCGCCGATGCTGATGGGGCATTGTTACACGTACTGCGTGCTGGGTCGCGCAGTGAGAAATTGAACAAACTGTTGTGCTGTGCTGTGCTGGGGGGGGGACTTTGCCAAAACATGCTACTTTGCATTCCAGGACATGGTGCACAGCTTATACCGCTAGCAGAGACACCTCGTTCGATCGGGGCAACTTGGGACACCGTAATCAGTACCAGTGCCGGGTGTGGGTCGGATTCCGATGGGGGGTGATCCGGGAACATATTTCTTGGACTTAGAATATTGTTCGGACTTAGAATTTTTCGACTTATGACCTCGTTTCTGGGACTTAGCCGTAGAACCAGATGTAATGCGTGTTGCATAGATTAAGGCGCAGGGGAATTTAATAAAAAAGAGAGAAGCCCCACACATTTAGGGGGGCTTCTCTCTTTTTTATTGGACGATACACAACACATAACATACATGACATAACACTGACCTAGAAGCAGTATTTACCACCGTATTTTATGACCCGCTTCCACCTCGCAGGTAGGGAATCTATGCCTCTGGCATAGAACGTAGGAGGCTTGCTATCGAAGAACTCTTTTAGGAATGCGCTCATCTCGTCCTTAGTCCTGAAGAGTTTATTCC
>NW_026600129.1:0-24353 GCF_029784135.1 Toxorhynchites rutilus septentrionalis | reverse complement strand
AAACAATTCTTCAATTTATATTCTAGTGTGTAGGTATTAGTAACTACCATACACTGCATGATTTTCATATGTGTGTGTACAAGCGCTGAGCGTAAACGAATGTTTTTGTATTTTTCAAGTGTCAAGTTTCTATAAGACCAGTTATGGGCACCTTACACGATCAAACTGATTGACAATAAGTGTCTTCAATATCGTGACAGCTAGGCTTTCGACATCCGATCTAACCTCAATCAATATTTTACCACCTTACACGGTCAATATCGCCCTCAACCCGAGACAACGAAAGTATCCGCGATGGCTAGTGGTGACATTCGAGTTTGGGATCCAAACTAATCTCCATCAGATTAGAAGACTAAAAGGCAATTTTCAATTGGTAACATTTGAATGAAAATATCTACTTGGTGTTATTTAATTAGATGAAGCGCGTAGTCCTAACCCTAACCTAACCTATTTCCTCTGAATTTTCAGATATTCCTACTAAAATTTATTATTATAATATAATGTCAATTTCAGACACAGTTTTTGCATAATATTTTCTCACCACTTGCAGAAAAAAGTGTTTTGCATTCACATAGAATACTAATTTGATTCGGAAAAGTGAATTTTCATTCATAATTTACACTTTAAAACTCGTTTTTCCTTCTCAAAAACACATCATAATACTCGCTTCACAAATACAGACTGCTCCTTTCAGTTTCAGAGATGCCAGATTATTTTAGTTTGCGAAAATATATGCAAGTTATATTATCTGCAAGCGAATGTTTTTATTCCATAAATAAGACTATGACAGTAGAACCCTGATTATCCGCGAGCGGGTGATCAGCCGTGCGGATTATTCACGAATGCAAGTTCCATAGTAAATCAATAGGCCTTTCGGAATTTGTTGGTGAGCGGTAGGCCCATGATCTTTTGTTGTGGTCCTGGCTTTTACATTATTTAGCCACTGGTATACACAACCTTATAGATGGATAGTTGAATGATTTCTGTATTGATAAAGCACAGTTTTTATATTGAAACATCTTTTTTCGTGTTCGCATTTCTTTTTTGGTCCTCTAATGGGACATCCGCGAATTTCATTATTCGCGGTGAGTTTACCCGACTATTCCGCGGATAATCGGGATTCTACTGTAACTTGAATTAACACGTGATGTTTTTTCATCTGTGATTTTCCCAGATCTTCTCATTCTCCAAATTTTATAGCGGAGTGTGAAGAAACACACAACTTAGACTAAAGTGGCTGCCCCGCTGGCTAGCGCAAAGAATGACCGAGTTCAACGTTAAAAAATTCCTAAGACGTTGTTAATTTTCATTCACTCTCTCATCATCACATTGTCAGTTTACTTTGAGGTTTTGATTTGTATCGTGAAAAGTACCGTATTTTGCTATTTAAAGTACAGTAATTTAAATTTAATGCGACATTTTCCTAATTGGACAGACCTGTAATGCGACACGTTTAGTTGGACATTTTTGTAAACATCGAGTTCGGGGCCCAAATTATGGCCCACATTAAAATTCGCCACCAGACGTCGACATTGTACCACTCTCATCGTCAATGTCCAATTACTGGTCAAAATCGCCTCCCATGCGACACAGAGTGGTTCTTCGGCATGTCGCATTAAATGTAAATTACTGTATCAGTTTTCCAAACCAAAAGCTTTCGTTTATGATTCCTACAATTTCAGAAGTTCATAAATTTTAATTGCAATCTCTAAAAAGACTAACAAAAACTGGCAACTCAGTCTGGAAGTCCGTGAGGTAAAACGTCAACATCATGCATCCATATGAAATGTCACGATATTGATGCCCGAAAATCAGAAAATCCGGATTTCTGCGTTGTCGGCCATGTTCAGCTGTCATTATGCTCTCAAATGTCATCATATTGTCAATAAAATTGACTGTGTAAAGTCCGCTTTACATTTTCCGTTGTTTTAGTTGTTTTGATCAATAAATCTGGAAAATACCGAAGGGAAAAGTGCTCGCGGAGAGAGAAGAAAGAAAAACCGATGCATTTCACCAAGACAATGTTAGTATCAGAGAAATTGCTCGTCGGATTTGACGATCCAATCAAGTAGTGCTCAATTATTTAGCGAATCCTCAAGGATACGGTAAGAAGGAGAGATGATCCGACAGTGGGACATGGTACGTTGTGACAAATAATGTTTCCAAAAGAATAAATTTTGCTATATACCGTAACGAAAAGTTCTTCAATGTATAGGTTACCTTCGCTGACGAAAAAAAGTTCAATTTGGATGGTCCTGATTTCAACCAGGTATTTTAGTGGAGGCCGTGCATGGTTTGGGCGGAATTCTGTGCAACCGGAAAGCTCAAAATAGCTTTCACATCATTCAAGGATATACATGTTCTGGAATCCTCTCTCCTATCGTTTTTGCGTGGATATCGTCACAAAAAATTCACATCCCAGCTAAACAATGCTACTATTCATACCAGCAAGGAGACTAAGCAATGGATTACCAGAAAGTTATTTTTTTGGACTGGCCGGCTCACTCTACAGACTAGAATAATGTTGAAAATCTTAGGGGGATCCTTGTACGCAGAATCTACACTGAAGGAAAACGGTACACCACGATTGAAGAGCTCAAGGTCGCATTTTCGGTAACATGGATAAATATCGAGAAATCCGTTCAGCAGAATTTGGTAAATAATATTCCAACACGGATTTTCCAGACTATTAGTTGAAATGGCAAGATTACCAATTATTGACATGTAAATCAGCCGATCGCTTTGAATTTTTAATCGATAACACTTATGAAGTTTGAAATGGTCTTATAGAAACTGGACAGCTGAAATTATCATATTTAAGCACAATAAATAAACAAACAACTCTTTTGAACGGAATTGACGTTAAATATACATTATTCTAAGCATTCAATAATGTATGAATGTATTGTTGTTGAAATTCTAACTGTTTGTGTTGCAACGAAATAGAATCAGGGTGGTCTTATAGAAGTTGGACAGAGTGTATATCACAGGCGAGCAAATTTTTTTTTATCTTACACGATGTTTATTTACACATATAAAAAAGAGTGCAGTGTTGTGTTCAAAAACACTGACAAATTTGTGAATTTTGTTGATATAAACCCGTTTTTCTGTATTTTTTTTTTTTCATAAAATTGAATTTGGAGACAGAGGAACTGATTTTTTTTTTATAATTCCTCCCCAACTGCACGCTATTTACTAATACTAACGTGAGCAAACATGATAACTGTCTAAGTTTGTTGATTTGGGTTCTCGATGGGTAGACAATAAACCGTCCTTTAATTATGTAACTACTTTTTGTTGTTCAATTTAGAAATCATTTATTTAAAATCAAGTTTTCGTTTCTTTTTATATGGACATAAAAAGAAAATTGCGTACTCGGGTAACAATATTCATGTCAGGGGGAATAGAAGTGTGAATAAAAGTCAGGTTGAATAATGAGGCGGATTTGTATTCATTAGTCATGTCAGTTCGAAAAACCATTGACTAGAATAGTTCATCAGTCATACTCGCTCTCAACGCTCGTCAATTTATTTTCTAGTCAATTCAAAAAACAAAAAGTCAAAAAACTTCGGCGAATGCCGAAGTAGTCCTAGTCACAGAGAAGCTACTGAGAGTAGAGTCGATCTCATTTTTAATATTCGAAGATTTGGGGCCCTGCTAAATCCAAAAAAGCTCCCTTGACCGAGTGGTTGGCGTCACACCTAACATGCCGGGGCTTCGGATTCGATTCTCGTTCTGGTCGGAGGAATTTTTCGTCAGATAAATTTCCTCCGACTTGCACTGTGGTCACGCGTGTTCTAGAGCTTGCCACTCAGAATGCATTCGATACGTGTCATTCGGCATAGAAATCATAACTATTTACTAATAAAAATGACGCAAGTAATACTACGTTGAGACGCCGAAGTTCCTCTAGGAATTTTAGTGCCATTGAGAAGAAGATTCAAAAGCGGAGGTAATTCGGGTCTATGAGAGTTTATCTAAAAGCATCGTCGTAATTCGTATGGAAGTCAGTTCTCAGATTCAAACCTCGTCAAAGTTTTCGTCAGAAGAGGCAAGATCTCACATTGTTTAATGCAAGTAAGATTCAGCCCGAGATACAAAGACAGAGACAGATGGACGGTATTCCATCTTATTACTGAAGAATGAAGACGTTCCTCAAAAAAGCCCATGCTAGTTGGCGATGGATACGGAAAGTTGGCCGTCTACTCCAACTCATTTGTTGCAATTCCACACCAAATCAGCCGAAAAACAGCAAATTTAGACGCGACCCTCTCCGATTTTTTTTTAAACTTGGTACTTATGATGAAAACTACCTAAAATCACAATTTTCATTATAATATGACCAATTTAAATTACTACATTGCAAAATGTTGAAAAAGTTAAAACAACCTATTCAAGAATTGGATTTGATATTAAAAACGTTTATATCATCTGCCCCTCGATATTTTTTGACGTAGGACTACGTCTTTCATTTCTATACCGGGATGTAAAATCAAAGTTTCGAAAACGAAAGCGTTACGCCGGAGACCGAGATTTTGAGTGTTAATAGCTCCTAAACAACTGAACGAAATGGTATGATAAACACTTCATTCGAAAGATAAAATGTCTACGCGTTCTATACTTGTTACTTTCTGATCCAAAAACTTGTTTCAATAGTCTTAAATTTGCTTTCAAAATAGGCTATTGAAATCACCAATCGGTATATGAGCGAGCGTCGCTCGGAAAACCACTCAGTTCTAATTGAACAGCGATTGGAGCATGTTGTCGCTGTTGTGGTGAAGCTCTTCATTTATCATGAAAGCGCGGATGAACGGTGTCACCAAGAGCCTGTTTGTGCACCTTAGGCCAGAAGGGAATCTATCAGGAGGAGAGTGATGCTACAAACGGTTCCCCGGGAAGATCTCGAAGCAGCCGCTACACACACACACATACACGCACGGAATTCTTTCCGTTTGGATCGAGAAAGATCCGGAAAATAATCTGCCAGTTCCTCTAGGAATTTAAAAATACATTCATGTGAAAGAGTTTATTTGAATGTTTTCTATCCATGTAACACTGTGACCAAATATGTTTCAATCAAGTGCTATTAACAGATGGTTATCGAGTTAGCATTAACCACTGGTGGGCTTCCAGTATCGAGGAAAATGTGGAAATATCTAATCGTTACTGAAAATAATCTGCCAGTTCCTCTGGGAATTTAAAATTACATTCATATGAAAGAGTTTATTTTAATGTTTTCTATCCATGTAACACTGTGACCAAATACATTAGGTTTTGTGATTTTTCAATAAATCGCAATCAACAGGATAGCTTCTGAAGATTATTCTTCCCCATCAGTAGGATATTTCCGTATCCAATATTGGATGCATAAAACCTTGTGCCTCCAACGTAACGCTCTCGTTTTCGAAGTTCTCCAAATATTCATTCATTCAGAATGAATTCAGATTCAACTTCATACAAATGATCTCTAAATCAACGATAGTCCTACGTCATCCTTGCGGTTATACCATAGATATAACCCACTTCCTGTTTTTGTATATTTTTCATGGAAAGCCCTTTCAATTAAACAAAGTTTGATTAAGTGACACCAAAATGAAGATATGAGTATTTGAAAATTTATGGAATTTCAGTACTTTATGAAAACGATTTTATGATTATTTAAGAAAAGTAGTATAAAAAATGGAATCTTCATGTGATTCTACATGATAACGTATTATTCTAAGACTAACCGTTCTCGTGCATTTAAAATGTTGTTTTTCCTAAATAGATCAATAATTTGAAACTTGTTTTAACTGTTTAAAAATTGCCCCCAGAGCAATTTCTCTATCCCATCGGAGCTTTTTTGCTACCGATGGGATAGAGAAAATTTTACCCTAGAGAGTTCCATGCTAAATCGGCCACACAGCTAATTTTGACCCAACCTCTTCGATTTTCTGTAAAAAATGGTACTTATGTTTATAACGGAACACAATACGATTGTGCATGGTTTGCGAACTCTTTTCAATACGATATTTTAGGTAGCGAACGTTTCGTCTTTTTTATAAGCCTATTTCTATACGTTTATCTCCCAATAAAGCGGGTAGTCAGTATCAACTAAATACCATTGAAATTTTTGATAAAATGCAGAAATTCAGACGTTTGTGACTCGCTTTGACTCTCCAGGTAAACAATCCCCCTTCCGTTATTTTTTGTAGTGTTTTCATACATCGCTCTCCTCATCAACTTAGTGACGGAATACACTACACCGGTAGACTCTACTTGTCATGGTGCAGATAGCGTACCGTTCACTCATGACAATCCGATGCAATTTGTCATTAATGATTTACCTGCCTAGTACTATTTGAACTCGTCTTATCGATATCTTGTAGGGGGATATCTTACCTTCAAGGACGACAGTTGTCCACAAGCTTGTTTGAGATATTGTGCAAGTATAGATGTCGGCAGTGGGCAAACCGTATCCTTCAGATGAACCACATTCACAAGAATGACCTATGAAAAATTGAAGAGATTTATAAACATGGTGCATGGCGAATTCACTATAGTTATCAACTTATTATACTACGGCCTTCTAAATACAAGAATAGAATCAAATCAAATTATGCATAGTGAGCATTTAAGAATAAGACATCGTTCCCACTTGAAGGAGTCTAACCAGAATATAGAGATTGTGTGAGAGTCCACCTCAGCAGCAGCAACCGGTGGTCCGTCTGACCCCAGAGCAGTAAAACATGTTATAAACGAAGCAAATTTAAACCAGCCTTCATAGGGAGAAATTTTGTCCATTTTGATGTCTGATTCTATGACCAAAGTATACTGGAAGGTGTCTCTGATACGTAGAGAAGCCGTTGATGATTCACTAAATGAAGATCCAACTTGAGTGCTATAGTACAGTAATAATATTAAACAGTGATTATTTAAGTGTTTGGAGATTGGATCTGATTCATAACATTGCTCCGCCAATGCACTCGGTTCATAGCTGAAGTTCTCCAATTTCCGGCTGCACCGAATCTCACCAAGTTCTACTCCACCTGTTCCAACCACCTTGCTCACTGGGCTCACCTCCTTCTTGTTTATAACGGACTCGATGCGACCACCATCTTTGTAGGGCTGCTGTCCGGCAATCTTGCAACATGCCCTGCCCATCGCACTCGTCCAGCCTTGGAGACTTTCTGGATGCTGGGATCGCCGTAGAGTTGCGCCAGTTTGTGGTTCATTCTCCTGCTCCATACTCAGTTTTTCTGTACGCCACCGTATATTTTTTTGAGCACTCGGTGTTTCCGAGTCCTTTTCGAGCATTGTCCATGCTCCGTCCCATACAGAACAACCGGTTTAATTAGGGGTTTTGTACATGGTACACTTCGTACGGAGTCGGAGTTTGTTGGACCTTAAGGATTTGCGGAGCCCATAGTAGGCGCGACTTCCATTGACTATGCGTCTTCGATTTTCACGGCTGTTTTTTTTTTTTTTCCAAAATATATTTTTTATTAAGGCACATGTGGCGTTAGCCTGACGGGGCCGGGAGTCCAATATTTTGACAAATTTTGTCTTACAACTATGTTAGTAATATGTAACCGATTACTCGCGGTTGGCTCGAGGTTAGTATTACAAGTGTTCTCATAATTGGTATATTGCAGTCTTCGATGCTCTATACGTGTGCCCGACACGGGCTACTTCCTATTGGGATGCAGCTGACCATTAATCAGCAACGCTCCCTAGTCTGTACCCCATATCTAGCGTGGTGCGTCTTTCTCGACTCGAGGAATCCAGGATAGAATGGTCACTAGCCGGCGCAATCATCAGTTCGTGTAGAGTTGTCATGAGCGGTACAACCTTTGGCTCTTGTTGAATGATCAGTGGACTGCACAATCTTTGGCCCGTGCATCTGTAAAGAGTGTGTGTATGTATTGCCGCGACTAAGTAAAAGTTTATCGATCGCTAGGAGGGATATGAAACGGGGACACAACGAAGGAAACATCATTAAACGTTGACATCGGCGTTTCTGAGGAACAGGTATAGATGAAGCAGAAGATCAGGATCCCGGCTACCTAAGATATCCCGGACGGGAATATCCGATTGTCTGCCTTTTGCTCTCAGTGCTCTAGAGAGCTGAGAGCGAGCAGCATGGAACCGGATACACGACCAGACAACATGCTCGATGTCGTGGTAGCCATCGCCACAATCACAAAGATTGTTTGCTGCGAGCCCAATGCGATAGAGATGCGCGTTTAGGTTGTAGTGATTGGACATAAGCCGAGATATCACGCGAATGAAATCACGACCTACATTCAATCCCTTAAACCATGCACTCGTCGAGACCTTAGGGATAATCGTGTGTAACCAACGACCGAACTCATCTTCACTCCACATGCGCTGCCAACTAACGAGTGTGTCCTGACGAGGAATGTGAAAAAATTCATTATAATCAATTTGCCTTTCAAAAAGTGTGCCTTCTGAAGCGCCCACCTTAGCTAGCGAGTCCGCTTTCTCATTCCCCGGAATCGAGCAATGAGAGGGAACCCATGCTAAGGTAATCTTGAATAATTTTTCGACCAAAACACTCAATAGATGTCTTATTCTTGTTAGGAAATAAGATGAGCGTTTATCAACTTTCATTGAGCGGATTGCCTCTATTGAGCTGAGACTGTCTGAAAAAATAAAATAATGGTCGATGGGCAGTGTTTCAATGATCCCTAGAGCATAGTATATCGCACCCATTTCTGCGACATACACGGAACAAGGATCTTTTAGTTTGAAAGAGGCACTGGAATTTTCATTGAAGATGCCGAAGCCAGTGGACCCGTTTATGTATGAACCGTCAGTAAAGAACATTTTATCAGATCCAACTTTCCCATATTTTTCCGAAAATATCGACGGAATAACATTGGAGCATAGGTGATCTGGTATTCCATGGATTTTTTGTCGCATGGACAGATCAAAAATGACAGAGGAATTGCAAAAGTATGGGAAGCAAACTTGGTTGGAGATGCCTGGTGAAGGGTGCACGTCGTGGGTAAGGTACTCATGGTATAAAGACATAAAACTTGACTGAGGAGTCAGCTGGAGTAGATTTTCGAAGTTATCAATCACCAATGGATTCATGATCTTGCAACGGATGAGAAATCTGTAGGATAATTCTGTGAACCGAAGAGTAAGCGGGGGTACTCCTGCCACGGCTGTTGTCGTTGTCAGTTGTTGTCAACGAGCCAAGGTAGATAAATTCCTCTACCATCTCGAGCTCGTCGCTGTCGATCACAGCACTTCTACCAATGAGAACTCTGTTGCGATTAGTTGCTCCTGCTAGCATGTATTTAGTCTTAGTCGCAAAGATACCAAGCCCAATCAGACCTGCTTCGCGTTTCAATCGGGTATACAAGTCCGCTACTGTCGTATGTGTTCTTCCTATTATGTCCACGTCGTCGGCGAAGCAGATAAACTGACTGAACTTGTTGAAAATCATGCCCCACATGTTGGAGCCCGCTCTCCGCAAACACCTACTAGCGCCACGTTGAAGAGGAGATAGGAGAGGCAATCGCCCTGTCGAAGTCTCCTCTGAGTCTCAAACGATTCCGACAGATCGCCTGAGATCCGCACACTGCACCGCACATCGTTCGTCGTTGCCTGAATCAGTCTTGTCAGCTTTCGGGAAAAGCCATGTTCGTCCATGATTCTCCATAGCTGTCTTTGGTCGATTTTAGCTTATGCGGCCTTGAAATCGACGACGATATTGTGCGTATGACCTGATACTCGCGGCAGTTTTAGAGGATCTGCCGCAGTGTAAAAATGTGGTCCGTCGTCGAGCAACCGGACATGCCTGATAGATTCCCACAAATCTACTTACTATTGACGATAGACGGCGAAAGAGGATCTGAGACAGAATTTTGTAGGCACCATTCCGGATCGTTATTGTGCGATAGCTCCCATAATCCAGCTTGTCACTTTCTTATAGATAGGGCAGATTCGTCTTTCCATTTCTTCGGTAGCAGTTCTGTGTCCCAGATCTTGACTATCAACCGGTGCATACATTCATTTTTACATATATTTTTTTTTAGTACACATCTTGATAGATAGTCAAATTAGAGAGGTTGAACCATCGCTCAGAAATTCCTCTCTCGGAAATGGCAATGCACAGCATCACTTTCTCGTCAAACTTATGTTTCAACTTATAGTTTATGTTCGGAGATGCAGTAGAACTATCCAAGGAATAGTATCGATCGTTTCCGCGAATGTGCGTCTTCGAAAGAGGGAAGTAACTTTCGTCTTTCAAAACAACACATTTTCCGGAATAAATTTTAATCAACCAGAAAACTCATAGCCTCTGAGTTCATGCAATTTTTGCAATACGAACTAAATTTCTAGTTAGTTTCTGTCAAAAAGCATTCTACAAAGAAATGTTCTAGAAGAAACATATTTTTTCCATGCATGAAAGGAAACGAAGATCAATGAATATCGGACAACGGTTGGTATGTTTTGTACATGATGTGTTTGTTTATGATGTGAGAAATGCGTGTCATCTGTACATGTTTATGTTTGCGCATCATTGGGCGTGTTTGAGATGAACATTAAACACTAACGAAAAGCATGTACATGTGTGTACAACAAAAACATGGAATTTGAACATCGCGTGCACATATGTAAGTATTTTTCGGAATACTGGATATAGCTGCGACTGTCCGTTACCCCTTTATAAGGCCGTGGAAACTAGGCAACGAATCGACTCCAACTTCAGACAACATAATCCTTACATGAGGAATAACACATATTTACATTTAAAAAAAATTTAACTATTGAAACAGTTGGAAAAATTGAAGCTCAAAAATACTGCCTTGTAAATTTACTCTATTGCGCTTTTGGTTATGCAAAAATCAAAACAATATATATTACAGCGATACTGATTATTTCAGTGATTTACCATATTTCTAGTGCAGCGTAAAAAACTGACTTTTCTGCCGGCGCTCTAAAATCGAGGTTATTCTACATAAAAATGACTCCAAAATTAATATTGTACATTTTTTGCAATCCTAAAACAAATTGGAGTATTCCCAGATACCTTGAGAAGTCTTTGGTTACGCAAAATATTAAAATAATATTCCAAGTGCAACGAAAAAATTATTTTTTTCTCGCTGACAATATTGATGTCACTGCCTAATATAGGCGTTAATCGCATGGATCACTACAGAATCCAAGTTTCGTACTTCGTAATGAAGATTTCGGTAAATCAAGCCTGGTATTTTTGTTGGAACATTCGCCTCTATTTATACTCGGGCAGAAAAAAGAAATTGAGAAGTAGACTTTCAGAATAAAGCAAGGGAGTTTGCTATCTTCGAGTCCCTGGCGGTGCAAAATAAGAAGGATTTGCTTAACATTTCAATGGTTCCCTTTTACCATGAAGTTTATTTTCATGGTAAACTTAACACAAACTAGTGTTTCTCAAAACCATTTTTTTGAAATTCGTTTTTAACATTCAGACCCATTCTACGCGCGATATTTACAGTCAATCGCAAAATAGAGTGTACAGCCCGTGTTGGTTTGTTATTTTTTCGTGGTTAAAAAGTAAATAATTAAAAGCGACTTATATTCAGCGTATAATCGATCCTTTTTTCTCTCTCAAAATGTTCACATTCCTACTTTATGTTCAAAAAACAAATAAAAAACTTTAAATCAGGCGTGGCAAAATTGAACGCACAGTTCAAGTTTTTCTTAAAAAGAAAATTGAAATCAGTTCAGAAATGTGAACAGATAATAAAAATCAATCCCCTAGTATTTGGTATGGCCTTCTTTGGCGTCCAACGCTGCCTTCAAGCACCGATTTCGCGCGAGTTTTCTTGCCACTGTAGACGGAATGCTCTCCCAGATCTCCTTCTTGATTTCCCACCATAGATGATCACTAGTGTTCATTATATACATTATAGAGCAGGCGCTCCCGCACGATTTGGTCGGTTTGTTTGGGGTCATTATTCTGATGAAAGTAGTAAACTAGAGATAGACCCAATTTATGCACGGGAGACTGCAGATTACGTTTCAGGATGTTCAATTAAGCCATCTTTCCATCGCCGAATCGATAAACTCCATGGTTCCAGTTCAAGAAGCCGCCATCGTGTCATACATCATTTGGCCGCCGCCGCCGTGTTTTACTGTGGTAATCAAATGCTGAATCTAGAGCACAGGTCCTGGTTTCCTCCATCTGTCTTTCATCCGATCCAAAGAGATTGGTTTTCGTCTCATCTGTATCCGATCCGACCTTGTTCCAAAACTCCTTAGGTCCCTTTACATAGCCTTAGCAAACTGTAGTGGTTTTTTTTCATATTCTTCTTTGAGATGAAATACTTTTTACGGGTAACACGACCTCTTAGACTGTTCCTGTATGCGACTTTCCGAACAGTATCTGCGCTAGCAGTAAACTCTCAATGGTGCTGACTTCGGTAGTCAGGTTTCTTTCGAATTGTTCGCACAATTAATCGTTCATCATCAGAAGACAGGATCATTTGTGTTCTCTACCCGAGAGATTTCCCATGGTTCCTTCGTGTTTCCACTCGTTTATGATTTTTTTACTGTAGAGGGGGTTCATTCGCAGCTGCTATTTCCCGCCATTTTTCCATTACAGGTTTCACTCGTTATCATTGTACGTGTAACAATATATATTTCTCTTCTCTTACCATTTTGATGAAAAGTTTTTCAATCATTAATAAAAAAAACAAAAACTAACACTGGCCAAGCAGTGGTTGAATACTATCATTATACATTGCCAAAAAAAAGTACGATAATTTGCAATGATCTTATTTACAAGGTTTGTTTGTTTCGAGAAATTTAAGGTTTACACTTCATTTTTCAATTCCTCAAATTGATATTTTTTCACCTCTTAGTGTTAAATAATTAGCCGAAAAACTGTTAAACTAGTTAAATGTGCGAGTAATTCATATGCATAAAAAGAATAAATATATTAAAAATATTTTGTACCGAATAAGTGGAAAGTATCGTGAAGTAGCATGTGTACACTCAATTTTGCGATTGACTGTATATAAACTTTGAGGAAAAATGATTATAGATTCGCCTATAGCAATACCGTAACAAACACGCTACCGCTTCAATGTCAAGTTTGTTTTGTTTACGAAGAAAATAAATTATACGCAACAAGCGGCTGACTGTAAATAGAGAGCCATATAATATTTCTCTCTCTCGGAATTAAATTGCTTATACCGTGCGTTGACATCAATAAACCTTGGCAGTCACACCAGGTATGTTGTTCAGGATTTTGCAAAAGTTTTGGTAGTTAAGCGATGACAATTTTTCGCATTTTTGTAATGACATACGCGAACTTTTCGGTTGAAATTTTCGAATGAATCAACCACATTAGGCAAAATTTTACAAAATCTTTACGAAGCTAAAAGGGAACATATTTTACGACATGTTCAGTTATTAGGATACAATACATTTATTCCTTGTCACATAATGTTCATATGTTAAGAGAGAGATTTTGATAAAAATCTTAAAAACTTTCCAATCTTATTTTACTTTAAAGTGTTCCGGCATGCAACTCAAAAAAACTACATTGTTGGAGGAAGTGCAAAATGATTCATAACTTGATTCCACTTTCGAGCTATGTTTTTGAGTGAAAGTAAGGGTAATTATAGCAGGTTTTCACAACGAACAAGACACGGGTTCTTCTGCAGAAAGAAGGGTGAGAATGAAAGTTTTGGGTGAAAGTCTCGCAGTAAGTTGTTGATAAACTAAGTGCCGTTTTTTACATACTGTCTCATCGGGGTGCAGCATCTCGTCTTGCTCCGTTTCACGAATCATAAACACAACGAGCGGGTACGCCAATCGTGGTGGTGCTCCCAACATCAGCGATGGCTTAGGAGATTTCAAAACCACTTCTTTCTCACCGTGAGGTTTTTGACGCCTGTAATATCGAAAAAAAAGAGAGTGAAATAACAATATGTGATTTAATTGAAAATAGAAACCGTAACCATTCTCAGTCATTATAGTGAATGTTTTGCATATTTAAACATATTTAAACATAGCGCTCTCTACTAAGAGTAACGTTGTTTCCAACGTAGTTTCGGTAACAATTCAACGTAACTCAAAAACCCCATCAAATCTTACCATAACTACGCCTGATTTTCCGAAATTCAAAAATGGCAATGGATAGAAATATGTATGTCATTTTCGAGGTGTGTTGATGGAGGAACGATGACGATTTTTGTAACACATAGAACCGGGGCTCTGGTAACCCTATCCCAACCAGTGCAAATTGAGCGTAGGCAGCATAAAGCATGGCTCGCGCTCTGGGGGCTCACGTACTGTTTACTGTTTGGAGTCATATACGAGGGTGGTTCAAAAAATAAGTTTCAGTGCCTCAGAAATCGCGGAAAAATATAGTTAAGACAAAAAACAAGGTGATTTTCGTAATCTACGTTTTATTTTCTATTTTTCTACATAATCGCCGTAACATTCGACACATTTTTCATAGCGTGGCACGAGTTTTTCCATTCCTAGCGCGAAGTGCGTAGCGTCCAACTTTTTGAAGTACGATGTAGCTGCGTCACAAATTCCTTCAGTGTTATCGAATCGTTGACCGCCGAACGCCTGTTTCATCACCGTACTATTGTGAAGTTTTGG
The DNA here is from genome assembly GCF_029784135.1 of Toxorhynchites rutilus septentrionalis. Classification (NCBI taxonomy): domain Eukaryota; kingdom Metazoa; phylum Arthropoda; class Insecta; order Diptera; family Culicidae; genus Toxorhynchites; species Toxorhynchites rutilus. The sequence goes on along the minus strand of NW_026600129.1, from coordinate 9,737 downwards.
AACGACTAAGAACCGCGATTAAGTGTTCGAGCATCCTCCTTGCTCCCCAGACCTCGCCCCTAGCGACTATCAAATTCGTGACGCAGTTATATCGTACAGCTCAAAATCTTAATGCAATTGAGTCAGTATGATGCAATGATTGCAATGCCAGAGACATCAGTGAGTAAGTAATTTGGTCGCGTCCACAGCTCAATCCGAAAGGAAGAAAGGATGACGCAAAACAAGGAAAACAAGCGATGTTCATTGCTTTGAAAACATAATGAGACTGAAAGTTTGCCTCAGCGAGATCCACTGTTTATACTCTAGACAAATATTCCCCTTCGTTCTTCTCCTTTTCCTTTGATCACGGAGACTTTTAATCTTACGATTTCCCCTTCGTTACTTGTCGATAAGTTGCTCGTTATTGACAGCTCTGTTCGGGAAAGCACACAAATGGACAGAACAAATGTATGGGAAAATGGAAACGCATATAGTTTCTATAACTTTTAACCACTTACACACCAGTAATGTATAGCATATTAAACAAATCTTAGGGAAATTCCGATTCGTTTGGTATGTGAATCGCCTAAATCCATTCGCGTCGAAAATAGTTAACTTTATTTCATGAAAACGTGACCTGTTTTCTGATTTTATGTTGATTTTTGACGTAGAACTACTTCTTTTATTAAGGGTGCGAAATGAAAGAAGTAGTTCTACGTCAAAAATCACTACTCGAAAACGAAATTCGATAAAAAGCGAAAATTTGTATTAAAAGTATCAAAGTGTAAAAAAAACTTTTATTGTGAAATTTTTCTTCACGTAGAGTCGTAAGTTTTTATTCACGTAAAGTCGTAAACGCCCGAACCAATTGTCAATCGCATGGATGACATTGTGAGCAATTCCAAATGAAATCGAGAATTGACAAAACATGAGTATTTTTGATGCCTGCTTAAGATAACTGGGCATAAGCTTTCCAGTAGTATTGTGGTTAGTGATAAATATAGGGTTGGGGAAAAAGAAATGTCGTATTTCTGATCTAAATTTGACGCTTTATTTAACATACTGAAAATTATCCAATTCAAGTCAAATTTGCGCCGTTTTGTTCGCAAACTTGTTGCCATTAAGAAGGCAACTTCATTATGACCCCCCCCCCCCCCCTATAAACCCCTCCCCCCACCTTATTTGCAAAAAACTCAGACGGCCAGTTTTCGCAAGCCTCTTTTGAGGCCAACTTAGTATCACCAAGAGCATTTTGCATGGACCGGAAGAGATGATAATCACTTGGAGCCAGGTCCGGACTATACGGTGGGTGCAATAGGACATCCCATCCGAGCTCCCGTAGCTTCTGTCGGGTCATCAAAGATGTGTGAGGCCGAGCGTTTGAGAGGCGTTGCCCAGCGGTCTAGGCAACTGGATTTCTTTATGTTCTATTACGAGGGACAATGACCGTCCTCTTTCGCGTCTAACTACCGACTCCCTTTTATTTTTCTGATTCATCTTAACGAAACCAACTTTGTTTATAATGAACAAAACGAACTTACGATAAGCTCCCCGCTATCGTAACACCAAAACATAAACAAAAATTCCTATCTTAAAACTAGACCTATGAATCACACGATCCACAAACAAGGATCGTGCGGGAGGGATGTATTTATTTAGGCCCGGCATCGACCGGCCTTATCATAAAACTGACTCACACGATCCTCAATAAGGATCGTGCGATAAAGATGTTTTTTGTTTATTCAGGATTAACCAGACCTATCTATTTATGACTAACATAATCCTCAATATGGATCGTGCAAGAGAGATCTATTTATTTAGGCTCGAGCCTATTGATAATTTTGGGTATACAAAACCCGTCTGGTTTTTGGTTGCTGCATATCCCCCTACTCAATGAGTTTTAGGGGAAACTAGATGAGTTTTCCCTAAAATTGGTTCGAAAGGTTAGATTTCCTATCTACCTGCTAATATTGTTATCAACCTTCTTCCTTTTTTTTATATATATATTGCAATAGTTTTTTTTATATATATGAATGTGTATTTTTTTTTTTGAATTTTTCCTGATTGTAAATAAAATGTAAACATAATGTTTTGTAAATATAATGTAAATTGTAAATATAATATATATTTGTAAATATAATATTTTTTTTTTCAAACATTTGCATAAATTTTTATTTTATATAAGATTCTCACTGTTCACCGGCTACTCCTCTTCCGCTCCGTAAATCCGTCGACTGGTGACTCGTCAATTGGTTGGTCTCTGGTACCAGGTGTGGGTTACTGTTTGTCTCCTTCGCGTTGCGTTGTCTCATCCGATTCCTGAACAACCTTTAGAACGGTCCATCATTTCACCACGCCTTCCATTGTTGGATTGAAATTGATTTTGTTTATCAGTTTTTATAATTTAATTTGCATTTCAATTGTAATGTTTGCAATATAGTTTTTCCATTCATTTAATGGCTTTTCGTTCATCTTTCATCAATATTTTAACATCATGTGCCTCCTGTTCATCTTTAACAGTATTATCAGTTTCCGGCGAAAAATATTCATTTTTGAGACTGTTGTAGTCTTTTACTTCAACGTAAAGTGTACAAAATCATTACTCCAATTATGGAATTCAATTCCATCATGAATTGTTCTGCTTTCATTTCAGTTTCTTTATGATCATATGGTGATCACGATTCCCGAATTGCTGCTTGCTGTCCTCGCTCGTCTATCCAACAGCCCCCAACACCACTGACCATCGACCTTCCGCATGACTCGTCGTCCTCTTCTTGCGAGCATCCGGCTGGGATGCCGAATCGTTCCTCTTCCCATCAGCGGTATGCTGAGATCTGTCTTTGCCTGCCTGACCACGTCTCGCTCCTCGTTGAAAATCCATCGTAGCACCATCAGAGCGACCATCGTGTGATATTTATTCATTCTATATACAACACCTTACATATATTTCGATTACATTTCCGTGCAGTTTACATACATATTCTCTTTTGACGTGGGACTACGTCTAACCGGAATATATGGACGGTAAAATGAAAACCTAAACACAGAACATGCAGGAAAAAATGAAAGATTTCGAATGCTTATAGCTCGAACATTTCGTACTGGATAGGAGAGATGTTTGCATCAATCGATAGGGAATATTTCTACGCATCTATCGCAACTAACAAAATGTTGTTTTTCATTAGATAAACAATTGAATAACTGTAAAATATTAGGTGTTATCTAAACGCCCTAACTGCATCGTTTTGATTGGCCCGATTTACGGTTTCCCTAACACAGCCATCAAAACCAAGCAGCCTTGGGGAAATCGGCATTGCAAATACATGAAAGTAGGGGACTTTTGTTCTCATCGAACAATGTTCCCTAACACAGACTTTAAAACCAAGCAGCGAAATCGGCATTGCAAACACACGAAAGTAGGGGGAGCTTTTGTTCCCACCGAAATGTGTTCCCTAATAGAGATTTCTAAACCAAGGTGCCTGGAGAAATCGTTATTTCAAATTCATGCAAGTCGGGGGTATTTTGTTCCGACTGGAATGTGTTTCCCTAACACAGGCTTCAAATCCATGGATCGTGGGGAAATCGGCATTGCGAATTCATACAAATCGGGGGTATTTTTGTTCCGATTGAAATGTGTTTCCCTAACACAGACTTCAAAACCGAGGTTTCTGGGGAAATCGGCTCTGCAAATAAATGCAAACTGCGAGTACTTTTGTCCTCGCTTGCCTTTGTGCAGAGTGGAATATGTCTGTCCTAACATGATCTTCTAAACTTAGGAACCTGGGAAAATCGTGCAGACACTAGAAGCGAATGAACTTCCCAGTTTCAAGCAAATTCGAGATTCGAGAAGTATGTACACTTTTGGGATGTAAACTTCAGAGGGAAATGTAAAATAAAATAATCGTTTGATAATTTTTTTTTTCGTCTTTATTGGAAAGATTTTCAGCCTTAGGCTGGTTCATCAAACGTTTGATAATTCTTCCGTACATATATTTTGTTCTAGTCATCATACCAAACGTAGAAGGTCCGTCATTAAATTTACTTGTAACGAAGAACAATCAATCACAATAAATGAATTGACTTTACATGGCATTTGTTCATTTTTTTCACTCACAGAGCAAATATATTGAACTCAATTGAATTTGGAAACTGTTTCATTCAATCGAGAATTTAGTCAATACAAACGAATGATTGCTAAGCTAAGGTAGTTCCACGTCAACCTTGCGGTTATATCATAGATATAACCCACCCATTTTTTTTTGTATAACGTTTCTTTTTTTTTCTCAATTTGTTTTTTTTTTGTTTTTTAGTATGATTTTATAATTTGTAATATTCAAATTATTATTGGTTACTCTCATTTCTACGTATTTATATTCATCTGCTTATTCAGATAACTTTTCTATGCATGTCATATTTGTTTTTTTTCTTTTTTTTATAATTTCTTGTATAATTTATAATCGTTATCCATACAAGCACGTTGTACGCCGTATTTTTTTCAGGTAGAATTATTAACACAAGAACAATGTGTTTTACATGCTTTTTTTTTCTTTTTTTCACGCCAAAGTTTGCGTTTTCATAATGCTTTGCTTCTCTTTTTTTTTTTTAATGGTTGTGTTTTTGTTTATTTATTTTTTTTTCTTTACCACCCATTCCTTCCATTCTTACCGTTCCTCTGTTGATTGGTGCATCTATCACTCTTTTCTTCTTCTCCACGGATGCGGAATGTCACTCCGGTTCTAGTCCTAAAAATAAACCGTGGATGCGGTCTTTCCCCCCTCTTTTTGTAGGTCCTAGGTGGGATCTGTGAAAATATTTGGAACTTTATTTATTATGGATATATAAACAAAAAAAAATACACCAAAATATAATAGTTAATTTGTTTTAGTAGTTAGCTGTGAAAATGATAGACATATCACCTATATTTCTTTATTTATGAGAGGTTCACCTCTTTACTTTTATATTTTCTCTTATATTACTTCTTCTCCATAACGGCAAATTATAAATGAATCTTTTTTTTTTACGGTATATTCGTTAACATTCCGGGGGCGCCTCCCTTGTGCATTTATTCCGTATCTACTCATGCATCCTTTTCATACAGTTAAGATGATGATGTAATAAATTCAATTTTGTGCCATCTGGTTTATCATTTATATTTTCTCAATCAAACCATGTAGTTAGGAAATATTTTAAATTTTTTTTTTGTCAATTTATCTCTGTTTGATTCGAACATTTGTTTTTTTTATTATGTTTATATCTTCCTTTAAAATATGTAAATTTGTTTTTGAACACTTTCATGCTTCTGGTATGTAAGTGCTGTGCACTTATTCCTCTTTTCACTTTTAATATTCATTTTGTATTTTAATGTTTCATTTTATTACCATTCATTTATTTTTATTTATATTTGGAGGATGTCACTATTTCTCCTATTAAATCTTCGTTCTCTTACATATATATGTATTTCATTGGTTAGGATTCCCACATTTTATTTTTTTTTCTTTCAAATCTCGCTTTTATAAACGTAACTGAAAAAAACGCACATAGAAACGCAAACACTAGCACACATACACACAATCCATAATTACTTTTTCCTATATGGTGTTAATATAATATATTGAGATATTTTATTCATGCATTTTTTCATTCATACTGGGACGTCTCCCTTGTCTTCTCACTCTTATTCATCTCATACAAATAATTGAAATAAAGGTATATATTTATTGCTTGAGAACCATTTAATATGATTATTATTATGTATAAATATATATTTCTTTCAAATGTTTCTAAAATATTTTTACGTGTATCTTGATTCTTTTTAAAAAAAATTTAATGGATTCGCTTTACTCATTTGTTTTCTCAATCCTCTTTGATTTTATAGTTTCCTCAGAAGTGGTTGATAGATTCTTGAGTCGATTAGGTTGCGTATTCAACTGCCTCAATCCAATAATAATTAAAAACATATAAGTATTCTCGTGTCCAATGAGTTATGAGGGTTATCATGTAATTTTTTTTTCTTTAAAAAAACCCTTCTTCTTCCTATTATTCCCTTTTTCTTCCTATTATTCTATCTCTTCTATGATTTCATTAATTATTCCACCGATTTATTTTCCCCCTAAATAATCTTTTTTTCTTTTGTATCTGTTAACCATGGCTACCCTAACAGAGATAGCTTAGCTATTCTGGTTATCCTTATGTCGCCTGTAATTATTGTTGTTATTTTTGTATTATTTTCCCTATAGTTTTCGTTGGGATTGGAATTGTTGTTATTATTATAGCCGTTATTGTTATCGAAGTTTCGAGTTCCGATTTTCCAAAATTGAAATTATTTCTTCGATAATTGCTCTTATTCCCTCTGTAGTTATTGTTATTTCCTCGATAATTGTTGCGTTGTTCTCTATAATCGTTATTATTTCCTCTTCTGTTGTTTTTGTTATTACGATTGTTGTAGTTGTTGGCTTGTGTGCTTCTATTGTAATTATTCTGTTGTTGCGATGTTCTCATCCTTGTTGACTGCAGTCTGTTGTGGATCTCGTGTAGTTCTTCCTCCTCATCGATTTCTTTCTGAAGCCAGTCAGGGAATGTTTTATCCCGTTGTGATTTTCCTGTCAAGGTAAAGCTCTACTTCTGAGACCCCTTAAGAAATGCTTTCTCAAAGCTGCGTTTGCATAAGATTCATTTCCGTGTTCTGGCATAGTGCTTACGAGCCTATACAATTTATTTGCTCGTGTTTTATATCTGTCATAAGATTCATGATAGCCTTGTTTAAGTGTTTCAATCTCCTTGATAATTGCTCCAATACTTTTTTGTAATTGAAAACCATTTTTTAAATTTTGTTTCACATTGACCCATGTGTCGCCTTATATATGATGAAGACGCATGAGAGCCTCGCCTTTTAGTTTTGTATATACTACATTTAGTAGTGGTTGTTGGTCAGCATTTTCAGGAAAGGCATTTGAAAAATAATCAATCTGCATCAAAAAAGGCTGCAACTCTTCTGATTTGCCATGGAATTCCGGGATACATTGTATCGCCGTTACCATTGGAAATTCATATGCAGCCTGGTTTTGCACTGTCGTTTGAATTTTTTCTTCCAGTTCGTGAAATTTTTCCTTCCATTTTTTCAGTAGCGTGTTTACTTCCTGGGTTTTCTTTTTCTCTTGCTTGAGGGCATCCTCGACTACCTGAAACGATGTTCACAGTTTTTTATCTCTTCAGATGTTTTCCGATTTCTTTCTACCAACAAAAAGTTTTTTTCAGCCAATTGGGAATTTTTCACGGTCTGCATATTTTAGTTTCGTTTTACTCTCTTTCAGCCTGGATTTACACTTATAAATATTTTCCTGGTTTGCTTTCTTCTTCTTCATCATCTTTTTGGCTTTAAGAGGCTTTAAGTTTTGGGTATTTGCTTTATTGGACTCGGTGGTTTGTCTCTGTAGCTCTTCGATTTTTCTCTCCAGCGATTTTTTCTCCTTCTCGATAGCTGAGTGGAAGTTTTTCTCATTTTTGAGCTGTTTCTCCAATCGACCAATCTCTTGTAAATTATTAGAAACTTGTGCCTTTAAATCAGTTTTATTACGAATTTTTCGTTCTAGAGTTTTATTCAATCTATGTTCGAATAGTTTTAGCTCTTGAAAATGATTCAGCTTATTCGATAATACGCTTTTTTCTTGCTTGAGATTCAGTATGTCTAATTTCATGCGATCCTTCTCCTTTTCAAGCTTTACAACTCTTTGTTCAAATTCGACGATTTTAGATTCCAGTTTACATTCGTGATCCTTAAATGTTGTACCCTTGCTATCGAGCACGTTCGCTTTGACGCTAACTCGATCTGATGGGGCAAGTTTAATTTCCCACTCGGAAACTTCCTTCTCAATGTTCTTCTCGATTCTTATTAACTGGTACTTCACATTTTGAATGAATCGCTCGTATGAAACTTTGAAATCCATTTTGAATATTTAAACAAAACCCAACGATTCAAAATTACTATGAGTACCAATGATAAGCCTTCATGGATATATTATGGACGATTTTTAACCATGTTAATTCAATAGAGCCAAACTTTTTATGCTTCTTCTTCAGCAACTTCTTCTCAAATGGAAAATTGTTAAATGCATATCGTAAATAAAACATACATTTTTTTTTCTATTGTATTTTGAATTTCATTTTCGGGAGGAGAAAAAAAAATTCCAGAAATCCCTTTTATAACAATTCTTATCTGAAGATACGATCATGTACGTAAATTCTCAATCACCACTGCACAATACAGCAATATCATATTTCTTCGCTTTCAAATATATATTCAGACATCAATGCAAGTTTGAACCAACGCATTATGAAACAGTAGATATTAGATTATCAAAACGCATGACTAATTAAACCATGTTTAAAATAGAGATCTATTTTTTTTGATAATTATGAATACACTTGATTTTGGTTTTTATTAATATTTTATTTATATTTTATTATCATCAGTTTACAAAAAATCTTCATAATTTTAATTCAACGGGTAAAATTGAGATAATTTGATGAAAAATACATTTTCTTTTGATACATGGAAACACGATAACAAAGGTATAGTTAATATTCTCAAAGTTCATAGTTCATAGTTTTGTATCATTATAATATTTAATGTCTTTTTTATTTATATATGAACATCGCAGTAATTCGTATATTTTCAGGTCTCGCACATTGAATTTTCCCGATTCACTATCCCTAACACAATAATACCTTTCTTCATTTATTTTTCATATCATAATATCAATTTCAATAAATAAATATAATTAGTTAATTTGACAGATCCAAACAATCTTCTTCTCAAATAGAAGACGATTATATTATGGATAAAGTTTTGGTGGAGATGCAAGGAAATTTAAAAGAAAACGTTAGGAGTATGTCAGGACAATTTTTGTTAAAATATATCTGTTATATTGCTATTGTGTATTTTTAGACGTTATTGGGGAAAAAAAAGATATAATTGATATAAACTCCAGAAAATATATATATATATATTGTTTTAACTTCATTCAGTTTTAACTCTTCCGGTCGTATTAAATTTGGGCATAGGCGTCGTACTGATCGAAATTATTTATTTATTTATTTATTTATTTTTTTTAAACAGTACTTTTGCCATAGATGCTATAAATGTGTAATTAATGGCAGCAATATGTATCCGAAAAGATCAACACTTTTCACTTTTAACAAACAAAGATTTTGTTGCTTGAGACACTATGCGATTAGGAGCACCGTATTGATTCGTGAACAGGTTCACTATACATCAAGTTATTTTCATTTAAATTTTAACAATAAAAAAAAACTGCTTTCGCATTTTCCAATTCGATAGAAAGTAAATTGCTTCACACGAATAGGGGTGAATTATTTTGACGTTTGTTTTGTGACAAGGTGAGTCGTACAATAGAATAGTTTTAAAGTTTTTGTTTACTTACCCAACTGTAATCACCAAAACTTCCTAAATCCGTATCTTCTTCTTTTTCTTGCAACTTTAGGCACTACACACACTTGGAAAACTTGGCAAGTGTTTTTTTTTCTTTTTTTTTTTCGAAATTCGCAATTCACCGGAACTTTATCAAACTTTAGCTAACCGTAGGTGCCGATCTGCTACTGTATTCTTCACCACGGGATGATGACGGAATTTATTCTCTCTACACTCTAGGGTTTATCAATAAAGTAACACAAAACTATAACCATATGCCGATTGATTAATTGATTGCTGGCTGGAGAAAACAAACACGGAAAGGGATACT